>NC_092259.1:7331278-7336278 GCF_036320965.1 Panulirus ornatus | reverse complement strand
AACATAATAAAAAAAAAGCTTAGTCCATCCTTTCCCTGCTACTGAATGTAGCGCAGCCTTGGGCCGCAGAAGCCCCAAGAAAAGGGGTCCTGGGGTGTATATATATATATATATATATATATATATATATATATATATATATATATATATATATATATATATATATAACATATATATATATGTGTGTGTGTGTGTGTGTGTGTGTGTGTGTGTGTGTGTGTGTGTGTGTGCTCATTCACATATTTTTCCTATAAGACATACATTCATGTTGATATATTCACATATACCAAAATATATTTAGCACATCAATACCCATTTGCATGTGAAATTAACAATTTGTGTTTTACGATGAAAGAGTTTTTTTTATAGTCGTGTTGCCTTCCCTGTCTTCATAACCCTGCATATATGTACCATGTCTTTACTCCTTATGTAGGCATACACACGCGCACACACACACACACACACTAGCCTGTACTTGGTACTCATTCTATCGACCAGCCCCTAAGGAAGGATGAACAGCTGGAGTGTACTGTGGACCGGCCTACCGCGATAGGGATTCGAACCGAAGAGCGTTTGATCTCAGGCGGCCAGTGCATTGCGTGAGTGTCAGTAACTTTGACCGTGTGTGTGTTTTTACGTGTGTGTGTGTGTGTGTGTGTGTGTGTGTGTGTGTGTGTGTGTGTGATGTCCCTAACAGTTAAACCTGTGGATTATACTAAACAAGCAGTCATAACGTTCACACAACCCGATTTTTATAGAAACTCGTTCATTAATTCAATGAATTCTGTATGGGTAACAATATTCATTCCGAAAATATAGGAAATATGACGTAATTAGGTCATGCATTAAAAAAAAAAAATACCTGAAATGCACCAGATAGAATACTGGATCCCAAGTCATGAGGGATAATTTTGTGTTAGATTATTTACAATATTTCTGTCTGTTAACTAAAGATGGATATATGTTAAACGATGTTAAAACCAGAAATATGATAAAAAGATAAATAACAATTGTCCCAGTGCCCGACTATCACATCTGTTATTCATATGAATTTATGCTTACATTTATTGTAGATGTATATAAACGTTTATAACATTTGCAGATGCAAATTTGTATATCATAATATTATAGCATTCGTATACACAAATGTATGCGCACAATATATATATATATATATATATATATATATATATATATATATATATATATATATATATATATTTATTTTTCTTTCTTTCAAACTATTCGCCATTTCCCGCGTTAGCGAGGTAGCGTTAAGAACAGAGGACTGGGCCTTTGAGGGAATATCCTCACGTGGCCCCCTTCTCTGTTCCTTCTTTTGGAAAATAATAATAATAAAAAAAAAAAAGAAAGGAGAGGATTTCCAGCCCCTCGCTCCCTCCCCTTTTAGTCGCCTTCTACGACTATATATATATATATATATATATATATATATATATATATATATATATATATATATATATATATATATATATATATATTATCGGACTCCGTCTACATGAGACTACACCACAGTATTATTGTGGGTTCAGTCTCATCAAAGAAATTCTCACAGCAAAGAATTCCACATTTCCCCGTTGCTGGAGGAAGCGCATCCTTGAGCTGCAGGAACCTCTGGAAGGAGGTCATGGGTAACCCAGGACTCTTCCACAAAAAAAAAAAAAAAAAAGAGATCTTGGGATTATCATTATCATTATCACTATTATTATTATCATTTTTATCATCAATACTATTATCATTGTTATCATTAGTTAATATATATATATATATATATATATATATATATATATATATATATATATATATATATATATATATATATATACAAAACACTGGGAAAAAATATATGAAATTAACTCGGAGGAGAGACAGAAGAAGTGTTGCAAACACCTGGGTCAGCAGTGCAGATCATCACGTTTTCTACCGTAGAGTTCAATCACCGTTACAAACACAACACAAACTCTCTCACTGTACAAAAATAAATAAATGAATAAACAAATAAATAAATAAATAAATAAATACTTAAGTATGAAAATAATCACACGTGAGGTGCAACAATTACTTGGATACCATTTTGAGGTACTGGCGTGAAAAATGGGGGGAAAGACTGAAAACGGTAGTAATTAATGTCATTCGTAGAACACCCCCCCCCCCCACCCCTATACACATATACCGGGGAGAGAAAAGGTAATTGGATCAGACAGTAGCAGTAACCCCCCCTCCCCCCCACGTAAGAACAAACCCCCCCCATGAAAGAAGCAACAACCCCCCCTCCCTCCCTCTCCTCCCCCTCGCACCTACCCACACACAGGAACACACTTGCACTATCAATACCAAAACAAAATGTAAATTTGTTTCACATCGCTGTAAACCAAAAAAAAAAAAAAAAAAAAAAAAGGGAAAGAAAACAGGTACAATTTGTTGGAACCCCCTCTCAAAAAATCATACATAATTTGTTACGCCTCACACGCACGCGACCCTCCTCAAAAAAGAAAAAAAAAATTGCAACTGAACCGGAAAAGCGAATCACAGAGAAGAATCACAGAAGTCATGAGAGCAATTGAGTAAAAAAAAAAAAAAGAAAAAGAAAAGGAGTAGACAACCTCACCATAGAACAGAGGAGGAGACAGAAGCATTGCCCAGAGACAACCACATCAAAATAATCCAGCAAATCATTTCAGAAAATCAAAAACAGGTAAAAAAGAAAAAAATGAAAAAAAGAGCAAATCAAAGAAATATATGCGAGCTCAGGCCACAGAGTCATGGAGGAATAAAACAAGGAAAAATGAGAGGTGAAATACGAAGATCCCAACGGATATTCCAACCACGATAACACACTAGAAAATTCTAAAAGATGATGAATAAAAATGATCAAGAGACATCGCTGTGGGGGTGGAAAAAAAAATTTCACCATTCAGAGGGAGTGTGTGTGTGTGTGTGTGTGTGTGTGTGTGTGTGTGTGTGTGTGTGTGTGTGTGTGATGATAGTGATTAAAGAAAAACATGCATGATCATGGCTTTAACTCAAACCACGTACACAAAATGAAATGTCTAATCAAGAATGAAAACGTATGCAATGTATGCATATGTAGTCATCTATCAATCGATCAGTCTATGTATCTATCTATCTATCTATCTATCTATATATATATATATATATATATATATATATATATATATATATATATATATATATATATATATATATATTCTTTTATCAGCATTTTCCACTTTAACAGAGCAGCGTTAAAACCAAACGAACAACTCCCTCAACTGAATAAACCCAACCCTTCGCTGTCATGTATAATGTACTGAAAACCTGAGCCTACTATCCACCGCCAAGCCCCACAAACCTTTCCACAGCTTACCCTGACCGCTTCATATACGCTTACATTGCGCCGCCCCCCATATACCGCATCGATTTGACTCATTCTATCCCATTCACGCCTCTCACCCTCTTGAGTGCTTAGGCCAAGACTCAAGACTCCTACAACCCCATCCTTCCATGTCGTTGCTTTTCCCCTTTCCATTTCCACCCTATACATCTGACGCAGATCCTCTCAGTCAATCTTTCTTCACTCCTCCTCTCCACACGTCGGAACCATTTCAGCACACCCTGGTCAGTTCTCTCAATCATCCTGCGACGTAGTGCTGTCATTCCTTACCAGATCAATCCGGCTCACATTTGATGCCGTCCTCAGACGTCCTATGTCCAACATGCCTTCCTCCTTCCACTATTCTGCATTCAAGCGCATACACTGACATAAACATAACGCTATTGAGACTGTGCCTTAACGTTAAGAACACCCATATACTTAAGTAATTATACGTACATACATGCATACATACACACACACATTATATATATATATATATATATATATATATATATATATATATATATATATATATATATATATATATTAAAGGTAAAGAAACAGTATAAGGGGTGAAAACAGGAAAGATGTAATAAGAATGTGAAATACAGTTGAGCTGTTCATAAACTGATTGTAATAACAGTACAAAATAAAACATCGATAAAAGAATAAGAAAATAAGAAAATGTCAGTTAATGGTCTTCACTTGTACATGATATAAAAAAAAATAGTTAAAAGCTATTTGATCTTATGAGGAAAAAAAATTTATCCTCAGTCACCAATACAATAATCTTTAATTTTCAGCGAAAAAAAAAAAGGATTTAACACGAATCTTTACGTTACGAAAATTTAATTTTCACATAATGTATTTGCTTTACATCAGTTAAGTCTTATCTTTCATGGCTGAAGGAAACATTTTAAATCACCTGTTTCTTCATCATTACACATTCATTTTCTTTCCACGTTATAAATGCCAAACTGTAAGTCCAACTGGGCTGAAATTTTCAGAGGCCACTGGGAATATTTATCAATGCATTTGCATCAACTTTCATTCCAGTGAGCCAAAAGGCAACCTAAAAAATCATGCATTTACTTTTTCCAATGACTAGAATATCAGTCAACTATAAAACAAAATGCATATAGCACCAATCTAATATGTCTGCCACAGTCTCTTTTTAAGTCCATGTTACTACTACCGGGAACCCTCACAGACACCAGGTAAAAACCAAACTACCTACAACACCAGACACTGGTAAAACCAAACTACCTACAACACCAGACACTGTTAAAACTAAACTACCTACAACACCAGACACTGGTAAAACTAAACTACCCACAACATCAGACACTGATAAAACTAAACTACCCATAACACCAGACACTGGTAAAACCAAACTACCCACAACACCAGACACTGGTAAAACCAAACTACCCACAACACCAGACACTGGTAAAACCAAACTATCCACAACACCAGACACTGGTAAAACTAAACTACTCACAACACCAGACACTGGTAAAACCAAACTACCTACAACACCAGACACTGGTAAAACTAAACTACCCACAACACCAGACGCTGGTAAAACCAAACTACCTACAAC
>NC_092259.1:7181278-7328778 GCF_036320965.1 Panulirus ornatus | reverse complement strand
CTCACCCAACCCACTTACCCCAAGAAATTATTTATCTACACCAAGAAACTTCTACCCAGTGTCCTGCTAATGTAATCGGGGGAAAGAGATGTGCGTCAAGGATATTCACAAAGACATGTGCATGTATTTGGCTACTGCTTCTGTGTCCAACCTCTACACTCCAGTTGGAGAAGGTTCAGAGGGGAAAAGAGAGATAGATAAAGGAAAAAAATAAAGATGAATGAAAGCAAAATAGTAATATAAGATGCAAGAACTGAATTCAGTAATCAACTCAAGAAACGTGTAATCATCAGAGGGATACAGCCACGGAAACCTAAGTTTTCAACAAACCCCAGAACACCACAAGACCAATTGGTATCCACTCACACAAACACACAACTAAACACACTATCAATTGCAATTCCTTCCTTCACAACCTTATTTTTCATGCCAACTTACCTCAAGTCAGGATAACACAAGGATTTCCTTATCTGTAACAGCTTCAAATCTTTTATTTCGTAGGTCCTTTGTGTGTGTGTGCATATATATATATATATATATATATATATATATATATATATATATATATATATATATATATATATATATATATATATTCTTCCTAAGGATAGTGGAGAAAGAATACTACCTATGGAACTCCTGTGTGAGGCAGAAGACGAATTAGAGAAGTAGGAGCGGGGGTGGAGGAGCTGCATACTCTCCCCGCCTGTATTGCAACTTAATAAGAAAAAAAAGAAAAAAAAATAGCAATGGAAGGAGACCAGTGAGGACTATTCCTTTAAGGCTTAGGTGTCAGTTCCTGACGCTACCTTACAAACCTGGGATACAGCGAAGGATATATATATATATATATATATATATATATATATATATATATATATATATATATATATATATATATATATATATATATATTTGGCTTTGACATATACAGAAAATTTTAGTCGAGAGACAAGACAAACAGCAAGATGGCGTGCAGACAACCACTAGAAAACCAAAGTTCACAATGGAATACAATCACTCATGAACACCAGAAATGGCGGGAAAAAGAAAGGAAGAAAAAAACGTAGCCTTACAAACTGCAACAAAAAAAAAAAAAATGGCGATTTAATTTTGTAAAAATCTTGTGAAATAAAGCATTAAAAATCTAGACCTATATAATACAGACATAAAACATTTTTGCACTAAGACAAAAGGCGATTTATTCTTATAAAAATCTTGTGAAATAAAGCTCTGAAAATCTAGGTCTATAATACAGGTATTAAACATTTTGCACTAGAAAAAAAAAATTATTAGCGATTTGATTATAAAAGAATACTGTGAAATAAAGGTTTCAAAATATCTAGACCTATATAATGCAGACATAAAACTTTTTGCACTAAAATAAAAAGACGATTTATTCTTATAAGAATCTTGTAAAATAAAGCTCTGAAAATTTAGTTCTATAATACAGATATCAAATTTTTACACTAAAGAAAAAAAAATGGCGATTTTATTATATATAAGAAATGTGAAATAAACCTTTAAAAATCTAGACCTATATAATACAGACATAAAACTTTTTGCACTAAAAAAAAAAGACGATTTATTCTCATAAGAATCTTGTGAAATAAAGCTCTGAAAATTTAGGTCTATAATACAGGTATTAAACTTTTCTACACTAAAAAAAAAAAAGTATTGGCGATTTGATTATATAAGAATACTGTGAAATAAACCTTTAAAAATCTAGATCTATAATACACATGTGAAACTTTTTGCACTAAAAAAAAAAAAGTATTGGCGATTTGACTATATAAGAATACTGTGAATATACCTTTAAAAATCTAGATCTATAATACACATATGAAACTTTTTGCAATGAAAAAAAATTAATGGCGAATTTGAAGCATGATTATCATCTTGTGATACACAGCAAGAAGTCTGTTCCTCATCCTCAGATTTATTGAGTGCACGTGAGATTAGATTTTTCAAAACGTTGTCATACAAATAATTTTCTTGTATGACTGTTCAACTATAAGCTATCTATAAGCAATTTCCTTAAAGCCGTATCCTCTCAAAGAAACAATATTGGGCCATTTCTTTCTTCTGTTTCCTTGCGCTACCTCGCAAACGCGGGAGACAGCGACAAAGCACAATAAAATAAAATATAAGTATATATATATATATATATATATATATATATATATATATATATATATATATATATATATATATGTGTGTGTGTGTGTGTGTGTGTGTGTGTAGGCACGCGCGCGCAGGTTAGGCTAAATCAGTGATTAGATCTTTGCCAAATAGCCATATGTATTTTTCCTTTCCTTAAATCTCCCATTTACTGAATTCATATGTATAATATTATTCATTCACAAAAATATATGACAAAAAAGTTAAAGAACTCCATAACCTCCTGTGTGTAGTCACGATAGGTTACAATTAATCAGCTTCTGTAATACATATTCCTGTGTTAATTTCCCTCACTGGGTGAATGTCCAGGGGCGATACGAGATGTGTACACAAAAATATGACCCGCGTTTGCGAGGTAGCGCAAGGAAACAGACGAAAGAAATGGCCCAACCCACCCCCATACACATGTATATACATACGTCCACACACGCAAATATACATACCTACACAGCTTTCCATGGTTTACCCCAGACGCTTCACATGCCCAGATTCAATCCACTGACAGCACGTCAACCCCGGTATACCACATCGATCCAATTCACTCTATTCCTTGCCCTCCTTTCACCCTCCTGCATGTTCAGGCCCAGATCACACAAAATCTTTTTCACTCCATCTTTCCAGCTCCAATTTGGTCTCCCACTTCTCCTCGTTCCCATCACCTCCGACACATATATCCTCTTGGTCAATCTTTCCTCACTCATTCTCTCCATGTGCCCAAACCATTTCAAAACACCCTCTTCTGCTCTCTCAACCACGCTCTTTTTATTTCCACACATCTCTCTTACCCTTACGTTACTTACTCGATCCAACCACCTCACACCACACATTGTCCTCAAACATCTCATTTCCAGCACATCCACCCTCCTGCGCACAACTCTATCCATAGCCCACGCCTCGCAACCATACAACATTGTTGGAACCACTATTCCTTCAAACATATATATATATATATATATATATATATATATATATATATATATATATATATATATATATATATATATATATATATATATATTTTATTCCTCGATCTTCACGTACATTAGCTGTTCCCCCCAAAAGACAAGTCTTTTCTCCCACTAACACCACAAACTTTCTGTCTAGAGCCACGTGTGCTCCGTAGACAATTTTTGCATGAAAAGCATAAACTATTACACACAATCCAAAGCTGCTTTCCCCGGTGGGTCTAAGAACGCCTAGAAGGGTAAACCAAATATCAAAGATGGACGCGGATGTAAACATTCTTTCCTTTCCTTAAGTATTATATATATATATATATATATATATATATATATATATATATATATATATATATATATATATATATCATTATCCTAGTGTTTACGGAGCACATTTGTATGTATATACGTATTCATGTATTACTGTAAACAAAAAATGTACACAATACATATACACATGAAGATTTTGCCTAACATAAGACCTTCCACAAAACGTATAAAATTTTATACAAAATATATATTTTTTTTACGCTTGACAATCAACTTCTTAAGACGTCACGATTAAATTTCCCATATATCTAAAACTTTGTCCTTCATAAATGTTGTAGTTCTAATGAACTAATATCTTTGGAGCACTACAAAAAAAAAACCCAAAGGCTTTCCACCATTTTCTCTCTTAATCACATGCAAAACACGCACCGAGGTACTCGTTATATAATGATTAAATACATAATGTCATTAGGCTTATGGACGCCAAGAATATATATTTTCCGTATTATGTTTTGTTAATTATATACATTACAGGCAATTTCTATCGCTGTACCATTCATGACGTTTGTATTTGCGTGTATACACATTGTATCACTTCCTGAGAATACAATTCTCATACATTAATGTAGAATATCATTCCATAGTATCTGAATATAATACTTTCCACTTATATAATTGGTAAGCAAGGGAGACTGTTTCATAACTGGTGTCACTATGCTGCCAAAGATTTACTATACATAATATATATATATATATATATATATATATATATATATATATATATATATATATATTTATTAGGTGTTACCGTACTCTGGTGTCTGTGGTTACACCACAAGCGAAAAGACACCATCGGCGAGGCCGTACCATCGTCTGTCGACGAAGAGGAGAAACAGTGTCATCCAAGAACTCCCCAACCTGAAGGAGTCCATCATTTCACTGCCACTGGAAGCAGCGCAGCCTTGGAGCTACACGAGCTCCAGGGAAAAGACAAGAGTCCTTGAGGAACACTGGAACCCCTTCAGGAAAAGTGTCCTGGGGGATATCATAACATGAGATCACACACAGGTTCACAGGTTCAAGGTGTAAATCTATAGATGATTTATCCATAGTGGATAAGACGGTAGAGGCAAAAACATGGTCATGGCTGTCTCAACCATATAAAAAAAAGAATTAGAAGAAAAAGGATGAGATAATTATAGCTCCTCTGGTGTTCGTAAGACCCTAGTCTTGAAGGTAGCTGATAAAAGAGAGAAAGATGAAGAAGAAGAAGAAGAAGAAGAAGAAGAAGAAGAAGAAGAAGAAGAAGAAGAAGAAGAAGAAGGCGGAGAAGAGAAATTCCACAACTCCGCTGTTTAAGGAAAGAAGAGGATGCCCCATAACGGTTGATCCCCGTGTGGCTGATCTCCACACAGAATCTATGGGATGTGGCAGTCAGGCGTGTGCCTGTGCCTGCGACACAGACTGACGTCTCTCAAGAGCAGCGGACATAATGATATCTGTAGACGGAGAAACAGACGGCAGCCATATCTCGGAGGACGGAGTATGTATATATATATATATATATATATATATATATATATATATATATATATATATATATATATATATATATATATAACGTAGTAGACGGTAGACTCTGTATTTAGTGAGGGGAAAATACACTCCATGAGCGTAATAGAACTGTGTCAAAGATCTTGCCATGAAAAAAAGAAAAAAAACATAAGTAAAGCAGGTGTCTGCTATTCACGTTTTGGCTGTTTCTCAAACCTAACGAACCCAAGGACATGGCTAAAAAAAAAACCTTCGCTAGAATACCATACCAGAATCTGCGAAACCTACCAGATTACCCAACATCCTCCGGTAACATCTTAACAAAGCCTTCACTATTGTAGTTCAGTCACACATCAACACCTCATACCAAGATGTTACTGCCGCTATAACGTCGTGAAAGAAAAAATAATAAAGAAATACTTTTATGCCATTACATTTTTTTTTTTTTTCATCAATTGTATATATGTTATAAACCTGAATTTTGCAATACTCAGATCTCCACCGTCATAACACCTGGACAAAGCAAAAGAAAATCCCAATGAATAATTCAATTGTTCAGCAACTACAGATGGTTCTAACATGTGCTGTTTCCCATGCTAACTAGAACCGTGTCCTCACACAGACAGACACACAGACGTAGGGGGATAACGAAATAATATCCCTCACACACACACACACACACACACACACACACACTTCTACAGAGACAAGATATCAAAACATCAACATAAAAAAAATATATGTATTCAGTAAGAGAAATAATATGTTGGGGATGGAGGTGGTCAAAAAAAAAAAAAAGTATTGTAAACAAGGAGAACAAGCATGCTCGTAGGAACAAGATATATATATATATATATATATATATATATATATATATATATATATATATATATATATATATGATCCCTACATAACTGTTGATAGTCAATGGAAACTGGCTGCAGGCCGTGTTTCATTAATTGAACAACAGCCCCCCACCCACTTCAGTGGCGATACCATAAGATGGTTGGCAGGGTCACTGATGAAGACCAATTCAGAGAGCAGTTAAGGTTACGTTTATATTTTCCCTTTTCTCTCATGAATTCGTCACTTCCGAACACACTGTGGTAGATACCTGAACTCCTGAATGATTTGCTAGAAATTGTTTAATACTGGCTTAGTTTTAATATTTTGGCTGGTTGTTTTAACACTGGCTGAGAGTTTTAATATTTTGGCTGGATGTTTTAACACTGGCTTTAAGAGTTTTAATATTTTGGCTGGATGCAATAACACTGGCTTAAACTTTAATATTTTGGTGGATGTTTTAACACAGGCTTATAGCTTTAATATTATAGCTGGATGTTTTAACACCGTCTTAGAGTTTTAATATTTTGGCTGGATGCATTAACACTGGCTTAAACTTTAATATTTTGGCTGCTTGTTTGAACAGAGGATTAAAGCTTTAATATTTTGGCTGGATGTTTTAACACTGGCTTAGAGTTTTAATATTTTGGCTGGATTTATTAACACCTGCATAAAGGATTTTGCCTGGATATTGAACACTGGCTCAAAGATTTAATATTTTGGCTGGATGGGTATAAAATTATAATATTTTGGCTGAACATCTAACACTGGCTTAGAGTTTCAATATTCTGACTGGATGTTTTAACATCGCATAAAGTTTTATGTTTTCGCTCGATGTTTAACAGTGGCTTAGAATCTTATAATTTGGCTGGGTGTTTACACTGGCTCAGAGTTTTAATACTTTGGCTGACTGTTTAACAAAGGCCTAAATCATGGTGTTAATAGACTGACTGGATGTTCAATACTAAAGGTTTTAATATTTTGGCTAGATGTTTAATACTATCTTATGGTTTTTAATCCTTTGGCTACATGTTTAACACTGGTTTAAAGGTTTCTAATTTTGGCTGAACGTTCAATAAAAATGATTAAGAATTCTGATTCATCTCTCAAAGTCGCACGAGTATAACCTCAAGTCGTGTATTCCTTTCTGTATAATCTTCGATCGCTTTCCTAAACCCAGTGATCGTTACCTTAAATTCTACAACCGCGTCCCTAAATTCTTAAATCCAGACAGTGAATCAAGTGATCATCTGAATCAAATTCAAGTGATAACCACCGTAAATGTGTGATCATTTCATATCTTAAACTCGTTTATCTATTCACTTATTCATTTCTAGTTTATCCGATCATGGCGTTCAAAGCCGGGCCGTGCCCTCGTAACTACCTTACTTTAAATTCCACAATTGTGGACTTCCGGAGGATATCAACCTCGCCCTCCGCGTCATAACAGCATGCAGCTTATCTACCAGTGCTGGGAAAGCGTTACTGCTGTGCTGGGGTATCCTCATACTGTGTTAATTCAATATGTGGACAACGATGGAGAGCGTCTATCCCAAGCATTAGGACGTTTGAGAATATTAATTCGCCCCCTCAAGCACAAAGATGTTTGAAACTATATATCTTTTATTTCGCCCCAAAGCACAAAGACGTTCAAAACTATATATATCTTTTTTACTACTTTTTTTCTTTATATCGTGTCATGTCGCCGAAAGGTAATAATTTTTAACTCAGAATTTTACATATTTCCATTTATAACGACATTATCATTATCAATATCCACACTTGCCATAGAAAGTCAAAACATTGCATTTCAATATACCTGATGTGTATAAAACATGTTTCTGTTGCCGATATTTTCCAGCGTCTTAACCAGTCCATTTTCCCACCTCGGAAGTTGGCTGACTTTCCCGTTTACCTCAGCCAACCTAAAACCCATCCAAAACCCATGTTATCATACCTTCTCCTTTCCTCGAATGGAAAAGGCGTGCAATTCTCCACCTTCTCTCTCCTTCCCCTCTTTCTGTAACCTTTCCACCTTTAACAGTCAGGTCTATAATTACCCAAGGAACTCAAATTGAAATATATATATATATATATATATATATATATATATATATATATATATATATATATATATATATATATATATATATATTTTCTCTTTTTTTTCTTTCACAAGAATTGGTCACGAATGGGGCATTTTGTGCTTGTGTCTAGTCTGTTGCAGCATCTCTGTATCTACCTATATCTATATCTATCTATCCCTCTATCAGTCAATGTCTACCTATCTATCTATACATTTATATATATATATATGCCCATACATTAATTTCGTAATAAAGTTCGCGTGTAATAATGACACAAATTGTTTGCAAGTCGAGGACTATGCAAACGTTTATCACACGGTCCCATTTTTGTTATCATCATTATCTTTACTTTTAACTAAGGACCCCAAATATTTATGAGGCTCCTGCATCTTTGTGAAAGGCTGCACTCCACGCAGGAGCAGGGAAATGATGGATTCCTTTGGAGTGAGAGGGGTCCCTGACAAGGGTGAACTTGCCGTGTATTTGACAACAGTGCTGCATTGCCGAAAGGTGACCTCTTGTTCATGATGAAGTCCGGTAACACCTCGCAAATATATACGGAAATTAATTAGCGCATAAGTTGTGATAGAGAGAGAGAGAGAGAGAGAGAGAGAGAGAGAGAGAGAGAGAGAGAGAGAGAGAGAGTACAAGTGTCTTTTTCTCTTTGTTGCGACGGCATTCCCTTATCCCATCTACACGAATACATAAATTTTCAACAATATTCCCTTAAAAACAACAACACAAAAACAATGTTTCATTCAGTACCATATTTAAGGATACGAGATGATTTTTTCACTGTCACCGTTACCAAATGAAACCACCTCAAGCAGAGTGACTGGCCTTAGTGTTATAAACACGTGCTACATCAACTTTGAAGACGAGCAAACACGTTAAAAGTATCGAGAATATAAATCCACAACACACAAGCATGGCGGCAAATGCAAAATTCTCCTGTGTCTCGCAGCGGGTGGACGCAACACCCACTCTAAACCCGGTATCTCCTCCTCTCTAAAACATTACAGTGAACAGCTGTGTTACGGCCAAGATAATACCTACGGCAAAGTACGGTAAATATAAATAAAAACAGTCAAGTCCAACACAACACGCGTAATCAAGACAGACATTCTTAAGAATCTGCGTTGCATCAAAATGATATATAAAGGATTACTCTAGGATACGGCAGAGGAAAAATTCAAAGACTTTCAATGACCTTCACACTTATAGCAATCCTGATCGAAAAACCGAGCTTAGAATAAAATTCTGAAAAAATCTAGAACATCACAAAGTAATCCCCTTGTCAGTTTGTGCAAGTCAAAAACAATTACATGTGTATTTTCAAAGTACTCTGCAGTACGGGTAAAAATCTAATTTCTCTTTCTCTCTTTTTTTTTCATCAGGCAAAGTCAGTTCATCAACACCATTTCTATAAAAATAAACCAGTCCGCTTTCCACAGAAAGTAATCATATAACTCTTAAATCCATGTTGAGAGTTAATGCTCAAACTTCAACAGTTGTTAAAGCAAAGAATGCACGACTTCATCGACATGCAATGCGAGGCATTTTCGCAGACACTCAGACCTTCACACCGTAGGCATAGGATTCTTTCCCTTATCATGCAAACCAAATAATGTACATGCCTGTATGAAAGAAGAAGCGTGACGCTTTTCACTGTCTTTCTTTCTTTTTTGAATGCATGTTTTGCCAAATTTCCAGACGGGAGTTTCATTGTGGCCATGATGAATATCACCTCAAAAAATTTGCTAAGATGAAGCTGCCCAAAGGACGTAATATAAGCAATAGTGTACACTGATGAATTGAAACACCTATATATAAGGAAGGGGTACACTGTGTGAGTAGTAACCTCCTTATCCATCACTCATTTCTTTTCTGTCTTGCCTCACATCTCATATTTAGACAGGCTTCATCTCTACATCTCATATTTAGTCTTACTTCATTCCTACATCTCATATCTAGACTCGCCTCATCCCTACATCTCATATTTAATCTTGCTTCATTCCCAGTCTTGTTTCATCCCTATATCTCCTATTTCGTCTTGTTTCATCCCAACATCTCATACTTTGTTTTGCCTCATCCCTGCATCTCATATTTAGCCTTGCCTTATCCCCACATCCCTTCATCTCATATTCAGTCTTGCCTCATCCCTGCATCTCATCTCCTTAAATATTTTTGCTTTGCCGTGCTGGTTGAAGAGGTAGAGGGGGAATGGGGGAAGAAGACTTAGTGTCTCAACATGTTCTTACACCTTCACCATCCTCTGCATTTCTGTCTTTGTCCTTCTTCGCTCCACGCTTGATCAGTTATCCAAATCCCTCAATGTTCACAGCAGAGTCCAGTAAAATAACTTATAAAAATAAGTTTATATTAAAGAAAAATAAATGGATACTGAAATTCGTTATTCTTTGTAAATTCCATAACTGCCTGACACGCGTGAACGTAAAAAAAAAAGGTCAATTATCAAAATATTCTTAATGCAAGTTATACTGTTGTTATATAGTCATACTATAACTCTTGTCAACTCCCTCGTCACTACGGACGCCTTTTGCTTTACTGCACAGAGTACTGCACGCATTTACCAACGAGACTCTCTCTCTCTCTCTCTCTCTCTCTCTCTCTCTCTCTCTCTCTCTCTCTCTCTCTCTCTCTCTACTGCCCAAACTCACCACACACACACACAGAGGAGCGGTAATCCTGTGTTTTCTGTCGGTACGTGACAGTTGTCTTCGTGGGCAAAACTGCAATTGAAATACCAGGTCTTTCACAAGGTAAGGCAATCCTAATCGAGATTTGCTATGCGTCTCTTTCACTTGTGGTTTGGACGATCCAGCACCATTCTCAAAGCTAGCTCTCTCTCTTTTTCTCTCCCGTACCTAATAAAAAAAATAGATTTCTCTTTTTTTCTTAGTTTTCTCCTAGTATTCCTCCTGCCCTTCTAGATTCACACAAGTTTCCACAGTTTTTCTTTTCTCCTCAAAAAAAAGAAAAGAAAATATCATTAACTCTATTCATTTTCTTTATTCCTCCACTTCTGCTTCTTTCCCCTTCGCATTTACTTGTCAATATTGCAAAACCTGAGGCAACCTCCTCCCTGAATTTTTTTCTTGTCCTTCCTCTCACAAAATATCATATCTGACGGTGTAAACAGAATTCTAATACATCGCTTCTATACGAGCGACCAGCGAGCACAACATTCACCCGAGCTTTCTTAACGTGGTGATCGTAAGCGGGTGAGGCGTAACGAGCAACTGATGTACGTTTCTGGAGGACTTTTCACGCCAGGTTATATACCAGATATAGGGTTTTGTACCTGGGGGAGGCCTGGCCTATACGATTACTCCGCCTATCCAACCTATATCGTGTACAGACCACATCTCCGCTTCATATCAAGTGAAGATCTGTACACTCCATTCTTCACCCCAGCATCAACCACAACTCACCAAACGCAAGCCCATCCCAAGCTCCCTCCTCATCTACATTCACCCAACCCTCATCATCCACCCACACCACCATCATCCACAGCCATAGCCCTTACTCACCAACGCCCCTCACCCACCTATACCCCTCACGTCACCCGTCAGCACTCACTAGGACGCCACTGCCCGACCCATCCACCTCGGGGACCCTCCGGCCTTGCCTCACCCCATCTCAAGTCTACTTAGGTCGTATTTTCATTTCCACAAGTGGCATCACAGCCTATGACGCTTATGGTAATAATAAACATACACAGAGGATTATAGTGTGTGTGTATATATATATATATATATATATATATATATATATATATATATATATATATATATATATATATATATATATATATAAATTTTCATGAAATGCTCGCCATTTCCAGCGTGAGCAAGGTAGCGTCAAGAGCACAAGAGTGAGTCTTAGAGGTAAGATTCCTCACATGGCTCCTAGCCCTGTTCCTTCTTTTGGAGAGAAATACAGGAAGGGAGGCTTTCTAGCCACCCGTTCCTGCCCCTTTTAGTCGACTTCTACGACACATGGGCAGTATTCTTTTTCCCATATCCCTAGGGATAATATATATATATATATATATATATATATATATATATATATATATATATATATATATATATATATATGCCCATATATATTCACGTCGACCAGCGTGACGGTAACACAATAACACATACATGTCATGCAGAAGGAAGCTAGAGTATAAGCAATGTCATCACAGCTTCCCTGGACCGCCACAACCCCGTCTGGACTTACAAACACAAGGAGATCAACACACTGCACGCCACCATTCCTACATACATGACCCCCCCCTGGATGAGAGGACGAGAGTTCTTTAAAGCCCAGTATGGGAAACATAACACGGGGCCACCGATTTTCCTGTGGAAGACTGATACATCTATCATGTCAAACCCGTTTTCTACCAACACCTCCAGAAAGACAGGCTAGGCTTAGATAAATCTAATCCCCTCCCCCCCCCCTCCCCGCCTTTAACTAAATCAGCAAGTTGTGTATTGAGGGGGGAGGGGGGGAGGGCGGCTACCCTTGATCATCCTGGGGTAAGAACCTGGCCCAGCCAGCCAGCCAGCTAGCTCTATATACCTATTGCCACCAGCGCCTGGCTCCCTCCTAATGTTTTATTTATCCCTGGGCCACTTAGCAATTCCACCCTCGACATTATGAAGGCGACCCTGGCCAGAGAGGCCCGGGAAAATGCGCTATTTCTGTCGTGACTCCGGGTAAATACATAGTGGGAGGAGGGCTCAGCTGATGAAGGCTTTGATGCGGTTACTCGACCGCCACTTGCCTTACCGATTAATGACGCCCTCTATACGAGACAAGGAAGGGAGGGAGAGAGAGAGAGAGGGAGGAAGGCAGGAAGTGGGTCCTGAGAGAGAGAGAGAGAGAGAGAGAGAGAGAGAGAGAGAGAGAGAGAGAGAGAGAGAGAGAGAGAGAGAGAGAGAGAGACGAGACGAGACGAGAGAAGGATATTTACTTGCAATGATTTCACTGGCGTCCCATATTCTCCAAATACAGCCCTAAATGTGATGCACACCTCGACAAATTCTCGCGGGACTTCATAATGACTATTCCAGTAGGTATCATGCATGTATATACACCCTCATGCATCCCTTGCCTGAACATATGCATGCTTTAGCAACAGTTCAGGAGGTGGGAAAGGAGGGGAAGGGGAAATGAAATTCAAGGTGGATTCGAGTGTTCCTCGATCGTTTTTCTTTTAGTCTTTGACTCCCATATAGGCAACTTAGCCTCTTGTCATCTGGGACAAACATTCTTCACCATTCCAGTCTATCTGCAGGTATATCCCCGTGTCCCACCCGTCAAAGACACGGAGGACGTCTGGTGGATAACGTTTCCTCAATAACTCCTTCACTCCACCTCTCCACCGCGGTCTTATCAGTTTGAAGTCTTGTTCCTCCAGGCGTCTAGTTCCATCTCATCCCGGCAACAACTCTCTCTCTCTCTCTCTCTCTCTCTCTCTCTCTCTCTCTCTCTCTCTCTCTCTCTCCCCAAGCATTCCTTCAAGACGTTCCAACCACCTCAATTGAGACGCTTCCTATTCTGTTCAACAGCGGATCTGTTACCACCTTACACCATCTGTTGTCGACATATTGATAGCTAAACTGTCACGAATTGAAATACAATCATGAGTTCTAATCACCTAGTAACATCATAGTTATGAACGAAACGTTTTACATACACGAAGAATTCGATGAAGAGAACCCAACTCCGCAAAAATAAGAAGACCAAAGTTAACGTCTGAAACATTAAAGTAATTCTCAAGAATGGTTTCTTGATCCCAGCTGATGGCGGGAATAAGAATTTCAACCATCAAAAGCTAAAATTCCTGGCAAGATATGTTAAGCAACAACAGAAAAAAATTAAAATAATTATGTGGTCGTTCATGAGTTCACTTACACTTAATATCCTAAAGTACAGAAAAAAAAATAAAGTTTAACAAGCAAAAATATTCTTCTGAAAGTAAGTTATAAGCCAGTACGATTGTACAGGTACTCCAGCTTGTGAAGACTTTAGAACCACTTACTCCTCACAACACTCGCCTGGTAGCTCCCTAGTAATGCCTTCCCCACCCTCCCCTCATCACCTGAAGTCTCAGGATAGAGAAGATGAAGAACCAACATAGTGATGTGCCACTCTACCCCCCACAGCACCGCTGTTGTCTGCCAGACTCCAGCCGTGATGAAGAGAGAGAGAGAGAGAGATCTCTCTGTCTGTCAGGCATCTACTGACTGAACTGCAAACTGGTCAAGAACAACTGTAAGGCGAAAGGAAGAGTTTAGTGGATCATATGCCCTTGTCTAAACACGAAGGGTGGTTATGCTTCAGGGATGCCGTAAGAAAAATCAAGTCTTGTTGTACGACGCAAAGCAATTCTTTTTGTTCTTTCTTAAGTTAAAAATGACGTGCCTAGGACTATCTATGTGCAAGTCTGCATGATTAACAAGGCGGACAATCACTGCAAGACCTCATAACATTTCAAAGTTTTTTTTTGGGTGAACTTTCTGGATTTCCCACAATAATTTCGACGATGTTCAAATTCTCAAGTTTTTCTTTTTTTTTCCCAGGCAGGAAGTTCATTTCTCACCGTCTTATAGATTTCCCTGCTCTGTGGTGTCCGTGAATGCTGTGGTGCCTTCCAGGGTGTTGGAGAACACACCATCACACTAATGTAACGCAGCAATGGATGAATAACTCGGCAGCATGACCAAGTACACTGGCAAGCAAAGTGAACAAAATCGTCATATCACCAGTTGATAAGGCTGCATATTCACTGTACGTGTTCTTGTGATAACTCCTCTGTCATGTGAACATTCTTCGGTACGAGAGGAAGAAGTGTACGGTGGTAAAGGAACACTTAGATACCACATCAGTCTCCAGTGCCCAGCCTTCTTTTTAAGTAAAGACAAGAAGTTTCATTGACCTTAGAAACAGTGTTCAATTATGCAATAAAAGTTATCTAAATATCTATTTAAAGTTATATATCTGTGGAACACTGGAGACATGGGCCATATAAACAAAGTGAGAGGGTGTCTAATCTTTGACTCATCTTTAAAACCTGGCATCTTTCGAGGAACTGTTTGCTACTGACATTACTGAACTGGGATGAATAATCGAAGGTTGTGATCAGGTCACCCCCCACTCCTCTTTCTTCCCATGGTGGACAAACCCAAGGCCTCTAAACTTTCCTTGTAACTCGGTTCTTTTTCATTCTGAGATCCACTTTGTTGCCCTCCTCTGAACTTACACTTTCACATCTTTTTGTTTCACTCAAATGAAGTGATGCTGACGATAAGCCCACACGGGGACAGCCACTGATGATCCCACACGGGGACTGCCTGGGTTGAACCTACACGGGGACAGCCAGGGATGACCCCACACGGGGACTACCAAAAATGAACCCACCCGGGGACTACCAGGGATGAACCCACACGTTACTACCAAGAATGACCCACACGGGGACTACCAGGGACGTACCCACATGAAGACTACCAAGAATGACCCCACACTGGGACTACCAGGAACGAACCCACACGGGGACTACCAGGAACGAACCCACACGGGGACTACCAGGAACATACCCACACTGGGACTACCAGGAATGACCCCACACTGGGACTACCAGGAACGAACCCACACGGGGACTACCAGGAACGAACCCACACGGGGACTACCAGGGATGAACCCGTGCATTAGGACCGCCAGGGATGAACCCACACAAGATGGACGAGGCGGTGAAACGGGCCAGACGCCCGCAGAGGGAATAGAAATGTGCGCGGGAAAAGGGCGCCACTTCCACACACTGCCAGCTCAGCTGATGATGATGATGATGATGATGATGATGATAATAGAACAGCCACGTCTCTTTAAAAGGCCATGTCTCTCTTTAAAATAAACAAAACAGACCAAAGACCTTCTTTACCTTTAGATGATTCTAAATTCTGTAGCATTTTTATCGTTATTTTTGTTAGTGAAGATAAAGGAACGTTTAAACCATCTTTCAAGTCAGAAAAAAATGATATGTGACATTCAACAATGCCGGAAAATATATCAATTACATACATTTACATAAATACAGCAGGAAAATCAATTATAGCAAACACCGTGACATTCTGCAAGCAAATTCAGTTAAAACAAAAACAAAAAAAAAAATAAACAGGCCTATATACATTAAGTCTTTGCAAAATCTGGGTAAAAATCAACCTTCAGCCATATGACAAATGATGGGAAACTTGTTTAAAAAACATCATTTCAAATCCCATTATACCTGCAGACACACACACACGCACGTAATATTCAAAACAGTATATACATCAATACTGATGACAATAGCGTTTCAACGGTGTCGTGATGTCGAATTCATTTTGACGTTAAGTGTGCCGAAAACACAAAGCAACAGTTGCTCAATTGAATTCTTACAAAAAAATCTATAATGATTTGATGATGGAGGGAGAGAGAGAGAGAGAGAGAGAGAGAGAGAGAGAGAGAGAGAGAGAGAGAGAGAGAGAGAGAGAGTGTGTTCTACAGTCTTTAATCTACAACTGCGAAACGTAAATATTCACAAAACCGTTTTAGAGTCGGGGGATATAATGTCATGATTATACGAACAAAAAAAAAAAAAAAAAAAAAAAAAAAAAAACACCAGGAAGTACGAAACATAAAACATACAGCTGCAGGTCTACAGCCAACATGAAACCATTCTGAAACACCCACTGACGCAATGCATTGTCTCGACTGAAGAATTGTGGGAAGTGGTCATACAATGTGAGGAGGCTCACGGTGACCACAAATTTTAAGACTGCCACTAAACAAGACCTTTAAGAGGGCATTACTTAAACGTGAGGTCATCCTCGTACGATTTCAAGCGATAGTTTAAAAATTCGAAAACATTACCATAAGAAGAAAACAAAAATCTGTGCCACTGTTGTATAATTTCTAACCCAACAAAAATTTTGACCAATGATAAAGAGCATCCAGTTTACTTTATCTGGATTTCAACTAACGACCAATGAACACAGGTTAAATAAATGAATAGAAAAAAATAAAGATAAGGAAACGTAAAAAGTAAACCTATACTTAAATAAATTGGTTTTTAGATATCACACACACACACACACTCAAATGACACCTAAAAGCAACATATGTAATATTCAACGCCAAGCCCTGGGACTCTCCTTACATGGTCGACCATTAAGCAGCTCATA
This sequence comes from Panulirus ornatus, assembly GCF_036320965.1. Classification (NCBI taxonomy): domain Eukaryota; kingdom Metazoa; phylum Arthropoda; class Malacostraca; order Decapoda; family Palinuridae; genus Panulirus; species Panulirus ornatus. Next base: position 7,311,642 of record NC_092259.1, on the reverse strand, counting down.
CTGGCAATACAGACTATATCATACTGGCACTACAGACAGTGCCATCCAACCACTACAGACTATCATACAGGCAATACAGACAACCTCATACTGGCAATACAGACTATATCATACTGGCACTACAGACAGTGCTATCCAACCACTACAGACTATCATACAGGCAATACAGACAACCTCATACTGGCAATACAGACTATATCATACTGGCACTACAGACAGTGCTATCCAACCATTACAGACTATCATACAGGCAATACAGACAACCTCATACTGGCAATACAGACTATATCATACTGGCACTACAGACAGTGCTATCCAACCACTACAGACTATCATACAGGCAATACAGACAACCTCATACTGGCAATACAGACTATATCATACTGGCACTACAGACAGTGCTATCCAACCATTACAGACTATCATACAGGCAATACAGACAACCTCATACTGGCAATACAGACTATATCATACTGGCACTACAGACAGTGCTATCCAACCATTACAGACTATCATACAGGCAATACAGACAACCTCAAAGTATGACACTTAAGAGATCATACAAGCCACAACCCTAAATGAAGGACGCAATTTACAAATTCTCTCTTAAAACTGAGGTGTCCAGAGCTCAGTATGTGCCACGTCCAAACAATACACATCCAGAAGTCCAAGATGTGTGTGTGTGTGTGTGTGTGTGTGTGTGTAGAGACGCATTCATCGGTGCAATGCCGATGCGCACATCTCCTGTGGAGGTGGTTCATCGCCCGACGCTGGGCCTTCAGGGTTCAACGCCGAATCTAATGCACGGGGTTCTGGAATAAAGCTCCAAGAGCTGTATCACAGCAAAAGGAAGAGGGGAGGGGGGCGCTTTAACCACAGGTGTTGTGGATCTGTGTATCGCGGGTTTAAAACACATGTGTTGTGAATCTATATCGTGGGTTTAAAGCACAAGTGTTGCGAATCTATATCGTTGGTTTAAAGCACATGTGAATCTGTATCGCGGATTTAAAGCACATGTGTTGTGAATCTATATCCCAGGCTTAAAGCACAAGTGTTGTGAATCTATGCTGCAAATTTAAAGCACAAGTGTTGTGAATTTGTACCAGGCGTTTAAAGCAAGTATGTTATGGATATGAACGCGGTGGGTTATATGAAAGGGATCACGCATCTGGACCCGAGAGTTTACGAATCTTACGTTACGAATCTTAAAGTTACAGGGTAAAAAAAAAAAAGGAAAGTATTACGTGCCTGAATCAGCAGATCTGAACACTAAGTATTGCGTATTTTGAACGCACGCGTTTAAAGAGCGGCTGTTGTGAATCAGAACGCGAGCGTTACGAACAAGGACCTACGCGTTTTTTGTTTTTTTTTTTTAAACGGTAGACGTTACGAGCGTGAACTTGCGGGTTTATAAAGCGGATATTACAGACCTGAAACCCCGGGGTTTTTACCGGTGTTAAGAACCTGAACCCGTGCGTTTTAAACACCATTTCTCTTTTCTTTACTAATGTGAGGTCGTGCGTGGAAACCGCAAGTACTGCGAACCTGAAACCGCGACGTTTAAGCGGTTTTTAACAGCAGGTTTTACGAATCAGAACCGCGGGTTTAAACGTGGTTGCGATCCTGAACCCGCGGCTTTAAACGAGGCGTTTACGGCTGTGAACCAGCGCGTTTAAAGGTACAGTCATCGAGAACCCTGAACATCTGAGTTTTTAAAACGGCCACGAACCTTAGAACCCCTCTTAAGGGGGAAAGGGGGGGGGGTATAAAAGGGAGGGGGTGGGTGAAGAAGTGCTTTTAAAGCACAAGTGTTGCGAAGTGAACCCACAGGAGAGAGAGAGAGAGAGAGAGAGAGAGAGAGAGAGAGAGAGAGAGAGAGAGAGAGAGAGAGAGAGAGAGAGAGAGAAATGAAAAATGATTTATAGAAAAAAAAAAAATGGGGAAATTTAGTATATCGAACTCCTTAAGTCTCGAAAAATCAGTATGAGTAATTGCAGTGAAAGAAAGAGAGATAGAATGAGCGAGACAAAAAAAAAAAAAAAAGGAAAATAGAAATGTGTTGTTATGAGGCCAAGAGTAAAATGGTGTTTGATACAACATGCCCTTCCCTCCCCCCCACACACACCACGTTAAGGCCCATTGTTCCCGGCCTCACGCTTGGCAGACTGACTGACACCTACCACTTCCACTACATATTCCCGCCCAGGCATTCATTCTTCTGCCCACCTGCAACTCTCTCTCTCTCTCTCCACTTCGAATTAAACCCGCCCTAACAGATTCATATAACACCTGTACTTTAAACTCTCTCTCTCTCTCTCTCTCTCTCTCTCTCTCTCTCTCTCTCTCTCTCTCTCTCTCTCTCTCTCTCTCACTGCAGTAACTTGTACTGATTTTCGACACCCAAGAGTTCTATAACAAATTTCCCACCCTCATAATTCCTATTCTCTCTCTCTCTCTCTCTCTCTCTCTCTCTCTCTCTCTCTCTCTCTCGATTTTACCGCGATAACTTGTCCTGAATTTCGACACACAGGAGTACTATACTAAATTTCCCATCTGGCGTGTGTGTGTGTGTGTGTGTGTGTGTGTGTGTGTGTGTGTGTGCGTGTGTGTGTGTGTGTGTTAACATATAACGCTGCAGAAGTGGACTTGAAAGGCCGTCCTATATAAAACCTGGAAATCTCCAGTATGAGAATTATTGTTTATTCAGTTTATGTCTAATCCTTTTATATAGAAAACATTAAAAAAAGATAAAAGAAAAAAAAAACATATTACAACACCATTCCTCCCATTTCCAATTAATCTTCTCCATCTTCCGACGAAGCATAATAGGAAGTCGTAGAATACCTATTTTTGACTCGAACATACCGCCTCTTCCACATTTCTTATTATCAAAAAAAAAACAAGAAAAATATGATATGGCTTACAACTTTCGTGTGAAAAAAAAAGCATTTAAAAAAAAAAGACTTGTGCATCAACTCCTTTACGTGCAACATTATCCGTCTTCGTATGGTTGTTTGTGTGTGTAATTGCGTATTTCTAATTACCTATTTGTACAGTACGGGGAGGGAGTTGGACACTCGGGCCCTCATCCATCTCTTGTGTGTGTGTGTGTGTGTGTGTAGGTAAACAGAGGAGGAGACCATACTCATACGTACAACAAACCCACCATGTGTAAGAAAAGACAACAGACTCTTCTCTTGCCCAGCTGTTCATCAGTCTACCTCTGTATGTGTGTGTGTCTAGATGATTAAGTGTGTGTGTGTGTGTGTGAGAGAGAGAGAGAGAGAGAGAGAGAGAGAGAGAGAGAGAGAGAGAGAGAGAGAGAGAGAGACTCGAATAGAGTTACACAGACTCTCATACGAGTATCCGTATACCTTGTATACTGTATGTATGTATGGATCTCTCTCTCTCTCTCTCTCTCTCTCTCTCTCTCTCTCTCTCTCTCTCTCTCTCTCTCTCTCTCTCTCTCTCTCTCTCTCTCACCACAGGACCAACAAGAATGGCTGGTAAACCTGCCTCCTCCTGACCTGACTGACACCAGCTACACACACACACACACACACACACACACACACACACACACACACACACCCGCCGACGACTGACCGCCTCCTCCCAAGCACTGACTCACCTCGAGCCACACTTCCTCAGCCACCGGGGCGCGTCTCGATCATCATCATCAACATCATCAACATCATCATTATCGTCATCATCATCATCATCATCATCATCATCGTAAAAACCTCATCAAACTCTCAAGATCCATCCCAGTCGGGAACACCCTCCACGGCGGCAGGAGGTGGCGAACCGAAGGTTTACTCTCTGCCTCAGAAACGTGGACGATGAAGAAGAGGAGGAGGAGGAGGTGGTGGAGCGACGGACGGACGGTCAGACGGACGAAGTCGTAAGTGAGGTCATTCGGACGCGCCAGGCGCGGGCCACCGGATGAAACATCTCAGATGTCAACCTGGGCGATGCAAACAGCTCGGCTACCAACTCACCCTCTACTCTCTCTCTCTCTCTCTCTCTCTCTCTCTCTCTCTCTCTCTCTCTCTCTCTCTCTCTCTCTCTCAAGCTACGACTCACTCCCCAAAGGTCTAAGTCATCTCCTTGTTTCCCCTTTCCCTATTCACCTCCTCCCCCCACCCCCTTCATAAAAGAGTAAGTACATAACAACATTAAGCACCACACACACACACACACACACACACACACACACACACACATGGCCGAGCGGGACAAGAGGCAAGACAAACAGGAAAGTTATTAGGCGCCTAACTGTTCGTACGAGCTGCACGAGAAAAAGGGAGAAGAATCGTGGAACAGTAACACGTGAGGAACGGAACACTTACTGCCCACATAATGGAACGGGTGGAAAGGTCTACAAACGAAAGACGAGAGATAGAAGCAGCGCAAAACACTTGAGAAATGAGAGAGAGAGAGAGAGAAGAGAGAGAGAGAGAGAGAGAGAGAGAGAGAGAGAGAGAGAGAGAGAGAGAGAGAAGAAGAGAGGGTGGCAGTGAGAACCGAGCGGACGCAGAGGAAATACAGAGACAAAAATCAGACACTCAATGATGTGGAGTCACTTGACGACGGAGGAATGCGGGAGACTCCCGGTGAGTGTGCGTTCACACGAGAGCAAACCAGACACAAACATAGATGAAAGAAAGTTAATAATACAGTGTAAATGTCAGATGAATTCCCCCCCCCCCCCCACAAAAAAATAGAAATAAAAAATATAAAAATAATCTGAAGCGTTATTAATTCACGACAAAATCTTTTTATGTTTATTCATTTTTTTTTTTCTTTTTTGGAAAATGATTATACTCTAAAGATTTGAAGTCAGGGGAAAAGGACGTCATTCTCGTAGACATTCTCTGGGGAAGACACGTCGTAGACCATCAACGGGGAAGACCCATCGCAGACCATCTAAAGGGGGAAGACCCATCGCAGACCATCTAAGGGGGGAAGACCCATCGCAGACCATCTAAGGGGGGAAGACCAATCGCAGACCATCTAAGGTGGGAAGACCCATCGCAGACCATCTAAGGGGGGAAGACCCATCGCAGACCATCTAAGGAGGGAGGACCATTCGCAGACCATCTAAGGGGGGAAGACCCATCGCAGACCATCTAAGGGGGGAAGACCCATCGCAGACCATCTAAGGAGGGATGACCCATCGCAGACCATCTCAAGGGGGGGAAGACCCAGAGTCAAAATACAGGGACCACGATGTGAACCAGAGAGCCGCTGGCCAGACCGGCAACTCATGTAGACGAAGGGGAGGAAAAAAAAGGGGGAGGAAAAAGTGAATAAAGGTGATAAAGGGGAGGTGGGTAATTTGATAAAAAGGCGGACAAAGGACAACGGAGGAGGAGTGAAACACGAGCGAAGCGGCCGAGGCCGGTGACAGGCAGGAGAGGAAAGTGGACACCACTGGCGACACTGGCCATGTGTGGGGCCAGCAGGACTTACCGGGGGGGGGTGATGGTGGCAGGTGGTAGTGGTGTCAGCTAGAAGACGAAAGAGGTGGGGCAATGGAATGGATGGGAGGGGAAATGAGGGACGATGAAGTGGAGGGCGTAGACGAAAGCAACAGGAGGATAGGGATGGAACAAACACAACGGGAGGATAGGGACGTAACAAACACAACGGGAGGATAGGGACGTAACAAACACAACGGGAGGGTAAAGGTATAGTAGGAGGGCAAGAACGAAACAAACAAGACAGGATGATAATGATGTAACGAGAGAGTAAGGATGGGGCAAACAAGACTGGGTAAGGAAGAAGCAAACAGGACAGAAGGATATGGAGGAAGCAAACACAAGAGGATACGAATGGAGCAAACAGGAGGGAAGGATATGGATGAAGCAAACAACAGAGGACATGGATGAAGCAAACAGGAGAGGAGGGTATGGATGAAGCAAACAGAAGGGGATACGAATGGAGCAAACAGGAGGGGAGGATATAGATGAAACAAACAAGAGAGGAGGATACGAACGGAGCAAACAAGAGAGGAGGATATGTATGAAGTAAACAGGACAGGAGGATATGGATGAAGCAAACAGGAGAGCAGTATATGTATGAAGCAAACAGGAGAGCAGTATATGTATGAAGCAAACAAGACAGGAGGATATGGATGAAGCAAGACGATGGATGTCAAAATCCAAGATACAGATGAGAGGAACAAGACTGGCGGATACACGACGAGGCAAACGAAGGTATACTGTGTGTGTGTGTGTGTGTGTGTGTAGGTAAACAGAGGAGGAGACCATACTCATACGTACAACAAACCCACCATGTGTAAGAAAAGACAACAGACTCTTCTCTTGCCAAGCTGTTCATCAGTCTACCTCTGTGTGTGTGTGTCTAGATGATTAAGTGTGTGTGTGTGTGAGAGAGGAGAGAGAGAAGAGAGAGAGTGAGAGAGAGAGAGGAGAGAGAGAGAGAGAGAGAGAGTGGACTCGAATTGAGAGTTACATACCACTCCCATACGAGTAATCTCACTATACCTTGTATACTGTATGTATGTATGGATCTCTCTCTCTCTCTTCTCTCTCCTCTCTCTCTCTCTCACTCTCTCTCTCTCTCTCTCTCTCTCTCTCTCGTCTCTTCTCTTTCACCACAGGACCAACAAGACTGGCTGGTAAACCTGCTCCTCCTCCTGACCTGAGCTGAACCAAGTTAAACACACACACACACACACACACACACACACACCACCCGCCGACGACTGACCGCCTCCTCCCAAGCACTGACTCACCTCGAGCCACACTTCCTCAGCCACCGGGGCGCGTCTCGATCATCATCATCATCATCATCATCATCATCATCATCATCATCATCATCATCATCATCATCATCGTAAAAACCTCATCAAACTCTCAAGATCCATCCCAGTCGGGAACACCCTCCACGCGGCAGGAGGTGGCGAACCGAAGGTTTACTCTCTGCCTCAGAAACGTGGACGATGAAGAAGAGGAGGAGGAGGAGGTGGTGGAGCGACGGACGGACGGTCAGACGGACGAAGTCGTAAGTGAGGTCATTCGGACGCGCCAGGCGCGGGCCACCGGATGAAACATCTCAGATGTCAACCTGGGCGATGCAAACAGCTCGGCTACCAACTCACCCTCTACTCTCTCTCTCTCTCTCTCTCTCTCTCTCTCTCTCTCTCTCTCTCTCTCTCTCTCTCTCTCTCTCAAGCTACGACTCACTCCCCAAAGGTCTAAGTCATCTCCTTGTTTCCCCTTTCCCTATTCACCTCCTCCCCCCACCCCCTTCATAAAAGAGTAAGTACATAACAACATTAAGCACCACACACACACACACACACACACACACACACACACACATGGCCGAGCGGGACAAGAGGCAAGACAAACAGGAAAGTTATTAGGCGCCTAACTGTTCGTACGAGCTGCACGAGAAAAAGGGAGAAGAATCGTGGAACAGTAACACGTGAGGAACGGAACACTTACTGCCCACATAATGGAACGGGTGGAAAGGTCTACAAACGAAAGACGAGAGATAGAAGCAGCGCAAAACACTTGAGAAATGAGAGAGAGAGAGAGAGAGAGAGAGAGAGAGAGAGAGAGAGAGAGAGAGAGAGAGAGAGAGAGAGAGAGAGAGAGAGAGAGAAGAGAGGGTGGCAGTGAGAACCGAGCGGACGCAGAGGAAATACAGAGACAAAAATCAGACACTCAATGATGTGGAGTCACTTGACGACGGAGGAATGCGGGAGACTCCCGGTGAGTGTGCGTTCACACGAGAGCAAACCAGACACAAACATAGATGAAAGAAAGTTAATAATACAGTGTAAATGTCTGATGAATTCCCCCCCCCCCCCCCCACAAAAAAATAGAAATAAAAAATATAAAAATAATCTGAAGCGTTATTAATTCACGACAAAATCTTTCTATCTATTTATTCATTTTTTTTTTTCTTTTTTGGAAAATGATTATACTAGAAGATTTGAAGTCAGAGGAAAAGGACATCATCCTCGTAGACTCTCTCTGGGGAAGACCCGTCGTAGACCATCTAAGGGGAAGACCCGTCGTAGACCATTTAAGGGGAAGACCCATCGCAGACCATCTAAGGAGGGAAGACCCATCACAGACCATCTAAGGAGGGAAGACCCATCACAGACCATCTAAGGAGGGAAGACCCATCGCAGACCATCTAAGGAGGGAAGGCCCATCGCAGACCATCTCAGGGGGGAAGACCCACAGACCCATCACAGACCATCTAAGGAGGGATGACCCATCGCAGACCATCTGAAGGGGGGGGGGGGGGGGGGAGACCCAGAGTCAAAATACAGGGACCACGATGTGAACCAGAGAGCCGCTGGCCAGACCGGCAACTCATGTAGACGAAGGGGAGGAAAAAAAAGGGGGAGGAAAAAGTGAATAAAGGTGATAAAGGGGAGGTGGGTAATTTGATAAAAAGGCGGACAAAGGACAACGGAGGAGGAGTGAAACACGAGCGAAGCGGCCGAGGCCGGTGACAGGCAGGAGAGGAAAGTGGACACCACTGGCGACACTGGCCATGTGTGGGGCCAGCAGGACTTACCGGGGGGGGTGATGGTGGCAGGTGGTAGTGGTGTCAGCTAGAAGACGAAAGAGGTGGGGCAATGGAATGGATGGGAGGGGAAATGAGGGACGATGAAGTGGAGGGCGTAGACGAAAGCAACAGGAGGATAGGGATGGAACAAACACAACGGGAGGATAGGGACGTAACAAACACAACGGGAGGATAGGGACGTAACAAACACAACGGGAGGATAGGGACGTAACAAACACAACGGGAGGATAGGGACGTAACAAACACAACGGGAGGATAGGGACGTAACAAACACAACGGGAGGATAGGGACGTAACAAACACAACGGGAGGGTAAAGGTATAGTAGGAGGGCAAGAACGAAACAAACAAGACAGGATGATAATGATGTAACGAGAGAGTAAGGATGGGGCAAACAAGACTGGGTAAGGAAGAAGCAAACAGGACAGAAGGATATGGAGGAAGCAAACACAAGAGGATACGAATGGAGCAAACAGGAGGGAAGGATATGGATGAAGCAAACAACAGAGGACATGGATGAAGCAAACAGGAGAGGAGGGTATGGATGAAGCAAACAGAAGGGGATACGAATGGAGCAAACAGGAGGGGAGGATATGGATGAAACAAACAAGAGAGGAGAATACGAACGGAGCAAACAAGAGAGGAGGATATGTATGAAGTAAACAGGACAGGAGGATATGGATGAAGCAAACAGGAGAGCAGTATATGTATGAAGCAAACAGGAGAGCAGTATATGTATGAAGCAAACGAGACAGGAGGATATGGATGAAGCAAGACGATGGATGTCAAAATCCAAGATACAGATGAGAGGAACAAGACTGGCGGATACACGACGAGGCAAACGAAGGTATACGTGTGTGTGTGTGTGTGTGTGTGTGTGTGTGTGTGTGTGTGTGTGTGTGTGTGTGTGTGTGTGTGTATGGAGAGAGAGAGAGAGAGAGAGAGAGAGAGAGAGAGAGAGAGAGAGAGAGAGCCGACCCCGCGACGAGATTTTCGCCTCGAGGGTACTGGCCTGGCGCGTAGCGCTCATCGGGCTAAGGGGGGGGAATGAAGGGGACCGGAAATAGAAAAGCTTTACCTTCCAAAAATAAATAAGAATAAGAATGGGAACAAACGAATAACAAGAGCACAAAAAGCTGCGCGCGAGAGAGAGAGTAGACGCGAAATTAAAAGTAAAGAAAAGAAGCTCTTGTATTTAACTTTGCTTTGCGAAAGCAGGTGCAACGAAAAAAAAAATAGGTAAACTGTGTGTGTGTGTCTGTGTGTGTGTGTGTGAGAGAGAGAGAGAGAGAGAGAGAGAGTTAGGGAAAAGTATTAAAGGGTAAAGGCAACTCATACAATGCGAGTTCACGAGTGCAGCGTTAACTGAAGACACAAAAAAGCCTACCTTTAGATAAAAGTAATAAAGTACAGAGCCTTTAATAAAACGAGAAGAAACAAAGAGGAAAAAAAATCAATTCAAAAAGAGTACAACCCCGTCCACTGGTTACAAGAGAGAGAGAGAGAGAGAGAGAGAGAGAGAAGAGAGAGAGAGAGAGAGAGGAAGGGGGGAGGAAATATTACAAAGACCACCTTAATGTAGTACATACGATACAAAAGTATACAAAAGAAGTATTTTAAAAAAAAAAAAAAAAAAAAACACTAACGCTCAATAAGCACCACTATCGCTCACACAAGCACCACTAACGCTCACATAAGCACCACTAACGCTCACATAAGCACCACTAACGCTCACATAAGCACCACTAACGCCCACACAAGCACCACTAACGCTCACATAAGCACCACTATCGCTCACACAAGCACCACTAACGCTCACATAAGCACCACTAACGCTCACATAAGCACCACTAACGCTCACATAAGCACCACTAACGCTCACATAAGCACCACTAACGCTCACATAAGCACCACTATCGCTCACACAAGCACCACTAACGCTCACATAAGCACCACTAACGCTCACATAAGCACCACTATCGCTCACACAAGCACCACTAACGCTCACATAAGCACCACTAACGCTCACATAAGCACCACTAACGCTCACATAAGCACCACTATCGCTCACACAAGCACCACTAACGCCCACACAAGCACCACTAACGCTCACATAAGCACCACTAACGCTCACACAAGCACCACTAACGCTCACATAAGCACCACTATCGTTATCACAAGCTCCTCCAACGCTCACATAAGCACCACTATCGCTATCACAAGCACCACTAACGCTCACATAAGCACCACTATCGCTCACACAAGCACCACTAACGCTCACATAAGCACCACTATCGCTCACACAAGCACCACTAACGCCCACACAAACGCCATTACCGCTCACACAAGCACCACTAACGCTCACATAAGCACCACTAACGCTCACATAAGCACCACTATCGCTCACACAAGCACCACTATCGTTATCACAAGCTCCTCCAACGCTCACATAAGCACCACTATCGCTCACACAAGCACCACTATCGCTCACACAAGCACCACTATCGCTCACACAAGCACCACTATCGCTCACACAAGCACCACTATCGCTCACACAAGCACCACTATCGCTCACACAAGCACCACTATCGCTCACACAAGCACCACTATCGCTCACACAAGCACCACTATCGCTCACACAAGCACCACTAACGCTCACATAAGCACCACTATCGCTCACACAAGCACCACTATCGCTCACACAAGCACCACTATCGCTCACACAAGCACCACTATCGCTCACACAAGCACCACTATCGCTCACACAAGCACCACTATCGCTCACACAAGCACCACTATCGCTCACACAAGCACCACTAACGCTCACATAAGCACCACTATCGCTCACACAAGCACCACTATCGCTCACACAAGCACCACTAACGCCCACACAAGCACCACTAACGCTCACATAAGCACCACTATCGCTCACACAAGCACCACTAACGCTCACATAAGCACCACTAACGCCCACACAAACGCCATTACCGCTCACACAAGCACCACTATCGTTATCACAAGCTCCTCCAACGCTCACATAAGCACCACTATCGCTCACACAAGCACCACTAACGCTCACATAAGCACCACTATCGCTCACACAAGCACCACTAACGCTCACACAAGCACCACTATCGTTATCACAAGCTCCTCCAACGCTCACATAAGCACCACTAACGCCCACACAAGCACCACTAACGCTCACACAAGCACCACTATCGTTATCACAAGCTCCTCCAACGCTCACATAAGCACCACTATCGCTCACACAAGCACCACTAACGCTCACATAAGCACCACTATCGCTCACACAAGCACCACTAACGCTCACATAAGCACCACTATCGCTCACACAAGCACCACTATCGCTCACACAAGCACCACTATCGCTCACACAAGCACCACTAACGCTCACATAAGCACCACTATCGCTCACACAAGCACCACTATCGTTATCACAAGCTCCTCCAACGCTCACATAAGCACCACTAACGCTCACATAAGCACCACTATCGCTCACACAAGCACCACTAACGCTCACATAAGCACCACTAACGCTCACATAAGCACCACTAACGCCCACACAAGCACCACTAACGCTCACATAAGCACCACTATCGCTCACACAAGCACCACTAACGCTCACATAAGCACCACTAACGCTCACATAAGCACCACTATCGCTCACACAAGCACCACTATCGCTCACACAAGCACCACTAACGCTCACATAAGCACCACTATCGCTCACACAAGCACCACTATCGCTCACACAAGCACCACTATCGTTATCACAAGCTCCTCCAACGCTCACATAAGCACCACTATCGCTCACATAAGCACCACTATCGCTCACACAAACACCACTATCGCTCACATAAGCACCACTATCGCTCACACAAGCACCACTAACGCTCACATAAGCACCACTAACGCTCACACAAACACGACTAACGCTCACACAAACACGACTAACGCTCACACAAGCACCACTATCGTTATCACAAGCTCCTCCAACGCTCACATAAGCACCACTAACGCTCACATAAGCACCACTATCGCTCACACAAGCACCACTATCGTTATCACAAGCTCCTCCAACGCTCACATAAGCACCACTAACGCTCACATAAGCACCACTATCGCTCACACAAGCACCACTATCGTTATCACAAGCTCCTCCAACGCTCACATAAGCACCACTAACGCCCACACAAACGCCATTACCGCTCACACAAGCACCACTAACGCCCACACAAACGCCATTACCGCTCACACAAGCACCACTAACGCTCACATAAGCACCACTAACGCTCACACAAACACCAGTGACGCTCAAACAAGCACACTGACGCTCACACAAACACCATTGACACTCAAACAAGCACACTAGCATTCACACAAGCACACACAAAGACAACTAACTCTCACACAAGCGCAACAACGTTCACGAAGACGCCATCAGCGCTCACACAAGCACCACTAACGCCCACACAAACGCCATTACCGCTCACACAAGCACCACTATCGCTCACACAAGCACCACTAACGCCCACACAAGCACCACTAACGCCCACACAAACGCCATTACCGCTCACACAAGCACTACTATCGCTCACACAAGCACCACTAACGCCCACACAAGCACCACTAACGCTCACATAAGCACCACTAACGCCCACACAAACGCCATTACCGCTCACACAAGCACCACTATCGTTATCACAAGCACCTCTAACGCTCACATAAGCACCACTATCGCTCACACAAGCACCACTATCGCTCACATAAACACCACTACCGCTCACATAAGCACCAAGCACGACTAACGCTCACACAAACACGACTAACGCTCGCAGGAAGAAAAAAAAACACTAACGCTCAAACAAACAGGGATGCCACAGCCAGAGCAAATAAGAGAGAGAGAGACAGGCGAGCAGGAGAGGAAAAGCTAATGAAATTACGAAATCAGAGGATAACAAGCGGGGAGCCGAGAGGCAGAGCGCAAGTGTTTGCAAAACTGACGAAAACACGTTGAATAATGTAGGGGGTCAGGCGCGACGCCCCCGGCCGTAATGTGAGGGGCAATGAAGGATTGAGGGAGGCAGTGGAGGGTAGTGGCAAGCACGGGAGAGGGGATGGTGAGGAGGTGGAGGGAGGGTAGTGGTGAGGGTGGGAGGGTTTGGTGCGGGTGGCGGGGGAGAGGGCCTGGTGTGCGGGTGGTGGGAGAGGGATTGGCGCGGGTGGCGGGGGGGAGGGTTTGGTGCGCGGGTGGCGGGGGAGGGTTTGGTGCGGGTGGCGGGGAAGGGTAGTGGTGTGGGTCTGCAGGGGAGAGGTAGTGGTGTGGATGAAGAGGGAGGATTGTGGTTTGGATGGAGTGGAGGGTCGTAGTGCGGTTGGGGGATGGTCGTGGTGCGGATGATGGACTAGGGTTGTGGTGAGGGTGGTATGGAAGGGGTAGTGGTGTGGGTGGCATGGGAGCAGTGGTGTGGGTGGCAAGGGGAGGGTAGTGGTGCGGGTGGCAAGGGGAGGGTAGTGGTGCGGGTGGCAAGGGGAGGGTAGTGGTGCGGGTGGTAAGGGGAGGGTAGTGGTATGTGCGGCAAGAGAGGGGTAGTGGCTTGGCAGGAGGGGGGAGGGGTAGCTAGCGGGTAACAGGGAGGAGGTATACAGATGACTGGTGGTGATACAAGAGGAGAGAGAGAGAGAGAGAGAGAGAGAGAGAGAGAGAGAGAGAGAGAGAGAGAGAGAGAGAGAGAGAGAGAGAGAGAGAGAGCACGGCAGCAGATACTGAACGAACCACAACACCGTCCACGACTCCAGAACCCGAATGTCCCACATGTGCCAGGTAGTAGGAGGAGGAGGAGCAGCACCACACACACACACACACACACACACACACACACACACACACACACACACACACACACACACACACAAGGGGGTCCAAATCAAGCAGAAGACGACGAGGACGATTGAAGCAATGACGTCCGGCCTCAGTGTGGCACGAAACACACTAGGTCACCCTTCATCTCCTGACCCATGAAGGAGAAACACCGCTCGCCAAACAACATACACACAATGGCAGTCTCTTCTTTTTTTCTAAGCCAAGCTACCTACTTCTTACTGTAATAAAGCACACACACACACACACACACACACAGAGCCCGTGGGGAAGGGGGAAGGGGATACATACACACGGCGCCAGAGACATGTATTCGAACACACTACTCACACACACACTACACATCAATAAACCCACAGCTAGATACATCTTTACACTCTACAACTATCTTCTGCTTCCCCAATACCTTCCCCATCCACCTCCTCAACCCCCATCCCATAACCCCCTTCCCCACTACCACCGCCACCCGATAAAACAGAAAAAAAAATAGAGGGGGTGGGGAACACGAGTGAGTTGGAAGGGGTGGTTGGGGAGGAGGGGGTTTAGTGGTGGGTCTTGCGTGGAGGGGGAGGGCGGGGAGGCCGAGTAAAGAATAGGGTAAGAGAGAGAATGGGAAAGAGACAGAGAGAGGTAAAGAGGGAGACTACAGAAAACAGAGCAGATTCAGGCACGGCTAACTAAGATTTTCACACACAGACACACACACACACTGCACACTACACCAGAATGTATGGAGGTTCAGCATTGCGGTGTACAGTGCTGGTGTGCATGTATCAGTGTGTGTGTCTGTGTGTCTGTGTCTGTGTGTGTCAAGAGGGCCTGTGTGTATACATCCATGTGCCTAGTGTGTGTGTGTGTGCGTGTGTGTGTCTGTGTTTATCAAGTGTGACTGTGTGTATATATCCATGTGCCAAGGGTGTGTGTGTGTGTGTGTGTGTGTGTGTGTGTGTGTGTGTGTGTGTGTGTGTCAGTCAGCTTTGTTTATGTATGCATGTGTCAGGTGTGCGTGCGTATGCATTCTTGTACTGAATGTGCGTGTTTATTTATGCACGTGTCGTGAAGTGTGCGTGCGTACGTACGCATATATTAGTCAAGCGTGCGTGTATGTATGTATGTATGTATGTATGTATATATGCATGTATGTATGTATGTATGTATGTATGTATGTATGCATGCATGCGTATACCAGGTGTGTGTGTGTGTGTGTGTGTGTGTGTGTGTGTGTGTGTGTGTGTGTGTGTGTGTGTGTGTGTGTGGAGTCATCTGTTTGTATAATCGCCCTTAGTGATTTAAGACATGCTTAAAATCACCCAGGAAATAAATATTCTTGACACAAAACCAGTCCCAAATGAAGCCATTTAAAAGCCAGCCCCCCCCACCCCCTTTGCGAGAGACCATGAAATATAAACATTTCCCTTTCTTCTAGATCTCAGTCCCGCGTAATTACACTGCAGCTGAAATAATACCGTAAAATACGACACTGAAGTCGGGAGATAATGCAGGCAGGCGGGCGTCAGACGAAGAAAAGAACTGGATGATAAATACCTTGTTACAAGCCATAGACTCACAAGGTCAATATTTTTCTTTCTTTCTTTCTTTCTTTCTTTTTTTCATCTCATTTATCTGAAACCAATTACCGCTGTTTTGTGATGTATATATGTATATATATATATTTCTTAAGAATGCTTCTCTTCCCCTATCTATCCAGTTTTACCCCCACTAACCATACAATGCCACTTTAATGACGGGAGCACGAGAATTATTTGCACATCTTTATTTGACATCATTAGGATCCAGTCGTTTACACAAAAAAGGGGGGAGATGGGAGGTGGGGGGCCAGCTGGAGGATGAGTAATATGTGGGTTACTCAAGGGAAACCCTGGCGGTAGCGTGAGTCCCCGTGGGTGAGTGGGTGGGGTAGGGGTGGGTGGATGATGACGTACACACGGGTTGGAGGGGGGGGGGGGGGGTTCTTACTCAGCACATTTAATATTCGGCGTTATAGCATTACGGGAGAAGGGTGGATTTCTGCGTCCGAGTGCCTGCCCAGCCCAGACTGGAGGCATGTGCGTTTGGTTTGGCATGCGCGTAAGTGCGTACGTTTGAATTCTCTCTCTCTCTCTCTCTCTCTCTCTCTCTCTCTCTCTCTCTGCGTTGAGCGCTATTACGCACTAGCTCATCCTTTTGCCAAATCTCCCTCTCACCACATAATATATATATATATATATATATATATATATATATATATATATATATATATATATATATATATATATATATAAAGATAGATAGATAGATAGAGATAGATAAATAGACATAGACAGATAGATAGACAGATATAACTGTGTGCGTATGCAGGTGCATACAAACGTGCACTCTCCGTCCACTAACCGCTCTTTACCTCCCACTCATCAATACGCATCAAAATACTCCCTTTACAACACCACCCCCTCAACCCTCCCTCCCTCAACTCATCCGAGTCTTCAACACCCCCACCTCCTCTCCCCACCTCTTCCCCCCCACACACAAACACACAACCCCCCCTCCCCAAAGAGGAAGAATCAACAGATCCACCAGCCCATCACCGTCAAATCACAAATATGCCCCATTATGGACATTAATATACTCTAAACCGTTGACTGACGCGTAATGCCCGCGCCTCATTAGCCAGCGCTCGCTCTGTGTCGCAGCCTTCGGACACACGTTTTTTTTGCATAGCCTCAACCCTGAAACCACAAGTTTTCACTCAAAATACACCCTGCGCTGCCTCAGTAGAAGAATTACCCAAAATCATCAAACGCTCTACCATTTGAGCGACGTAATGAATTATTAGACTGAGTTACATACCATTTTTTTTTCTCTAAATCAAATACCAAACCATTTTTATATACACAATTTCAATCCATGCAATGTTGAAATGTCATTTGTAATCACAATTTTTTTTTTCTTTCTGCATGATGTGCTGTGGCGCTCGTTGCCACACTCAGCATCGGCAGTAACGGAGAGGAACTCGCTCCCCACATTGACGAAATTCCGCTGTGATGTACAGGGAAGAGAAAGAGAGCCACCAAGTAGGCCACCACCACACGGAACCTGTTCTCGAGACGCGTATTTTCTTCGCTGGCTTCGCAGCGCGCGCGCTCTCGCGCTGTGGGGGGGAGAGAGAGAGAGAGAGAGAGAAGAGAGAGAGAGAGAGAGAGAGAGAGAGAGAGAGAGAGAGAGAATATCGGTTATAAAAGGGGTTTCTTTCAAGACCTTAAGTGAGATCAAGATTCATTTCTCCAGTTCATAAACAATGTATACATGGTTCCTGCAACCCTGGAAATATGATAGCTGGTTACGTCTCTCACACGAACAGCGACCCGTTCCGCAGGGGAGGTCGGAAGCGAGAATTCTATCACCAACACACGAACGGAACCTGGATGTCAGTGACGTCATACGTACGTTTTCTTTAAAAGGTATAACAGAATCGACAAACGAGCGAAGGTGAATATGATCGAGTTTATAAATCATTCCCGAAATCAAGTGAAATTTACATCGGGTAATATTCTTTTTCAGGTAAAACTTTACCTGACATGTGAGTGATCAACCCTTTAATCTGTGTGTGTGTGTGTGTGTGTGTGTGTGTGTGTGTGTGTGTGTGTGTGTGTGTGTGTGTGTGTGTGTGTGTCACTCTACGTGAAATCAATATCTATAAATATTGAATCGCACACTTTAGATAAGGTTCCTTATTCACATCATTCTCTATCGTAATATATATATATATATATATATATATATATATATATATATATATATATATATATATATATATATATTGAGCGCAAACGAGTAAATATGATGAAGATGAGAGGCGCGTGTGTGTGGCGAAGCAGGATCAAGACAAACACCAATACACCACCAGCAGGAGAAACACCACACGTCATTACCCCGGGGTCAAGATAAAAGCACTGTGGGGTCGGACCAGCTCCCACCACACACACACCCACACACCACCACCCATTCACCTACGACACACAGTCATACACCCACTGGGTAAAATTTTCACCTACGACTCACAATCATACACCCACTGGGTAAAATGGTAGCCAGGGAAAACCGATAAGGCATTATTAACTGGCGGGTTGTCCTACCTTCGACGAGGTGTCCTTCCAAGACGTGAAGGCTGCTACGACTGAGTTCCTACATACTGCTTGATCATTTTTCCCTGCTATCTCGTACCTATTCGTCGACATGGACAACACCCATTACTCCCTCCCATCCCCCAGCCATCCTTCCTGTCACCACCTACCACAACTATCGCCACTCCTATCCCCGTCCTAATATACCACGCACTCGATCCTCACCACCACCATCACCCCCTACCCATCACGCACCACCTTTCATGAGGTTACCACATCCAACCACCAAGACCCAAGCACCCCCTCCCCCTTCATTCCCCCCCACACTCTCACACACACACGCGCGTCCCTTCTAATCACATTCCATTTCCTCTTCCCACAGTATACGAGTATAATCCTACCAGCAACTCCAACACAAACAACACCAGTCACATGATCACACACCCCCTTCCCTCCACTCCACTCCCATCACCACCGACAACGCCACCCCCATACCATCTCCCACCACCACCGTTATCACCATCACCATCACCAGCACCAGTGGTCGTGTTAGCATCTTTCCCCCTGCAACCCCCCCTTCCTTCGTCCTTCCTCACATTCGGTCAAGCAGATAAAGGAAATGGGTTCTATCCATCTATTCCAAGACCTCAGCTCACCAGTGGCATCCCACACGAATACAGCCAGTCTCGAAAAACGCAGCGCCACACAGCCCACACAAAACACACTGACACCGTCTTCAGACCACACAAAATGATAAATCCCTCACGATACGTATGAAAAGGGAGGGGGACAAGACACCGACACGCGATGGCAGCACAACTTGTGGCCGAGACAACACCATTCTTGGGTGTACTCGTCCACGTCTATAATGGAACGAGGTAATGTGTATAAAAAAGGCAGTCATGCATCTTTATAATAATTAGTAGGGGATCAGCCAAAAATATTAGGTAATGAATAAATATGTCTTTTATACTCAGACAAATATATATATATATATATATATATATATATATATATATATATATATATATATATATATATATATATATATATATATATATATATGCGTGTGTAAGAGTATATGTATATAAATGTGTATGTGGGTGGGTTAGGCCATTCTCTCGTCTGTTTTCTAGCGCTACTTCGCTAACGCGGGAGACAGCGACAAAGTATATATATATATATATATATATATTTGCTCAATAGTACATTCGCTACATCAGAATCTCTTTAAAAGTTCAAGATCTGTATCCCATCCCAATGTGTGTGTGTGTGTGTGGTCGGGACTGAGGTACTTTTCCGTGCATGAGCAATAAACACACACGATTGGAGGTTACTGCCTGTGTGCCTGACCCTGCAGGACCGAGCTGATGACAGCCGCGGGTAATGAGAGCAAGATGGACGGAGATATTGCCTGACCCGCCACTGACAGCCATGACGTCACGCCCTTTACGGGTACATTCCACAAATTGACCCCAGAAATACACCCGCGGGGGAGGGGGTGCATGGCATCCCCCGCTACGATTCCCTTCCCTCTCTCTCTCTCTCTCTCTCTCTCTCTCTCTCTCTCTCTCTCTCTCTCTCTCTCTCTCTCTCTCTCTCTCTCTCCACCACCACCAGCACCGTCGTCGTCCACCCTCCTCAGCACCACCACCATCACATCCTTCAATCACCATCCTCCACCACAAACTGTCGTCTTCCCCATCACCATCATCTTACCCATCACCATAAATGTGTTCGCCATCTCCATCATTCTCCACCATTCTACTCGACTACCATCACCGTCCTTCACGAACATCCTCCTCCTCCTCCTCCAACACTATCCTCTCCCCCGGTCATCCTAATACTCCCTCACTATCATCCTCCAACACCACACCACCACCGCATTCCAACACCGCCAATAATATCACCACCATCTTCCTCCTCCTCGACCAATATCATCATCATGATCTCCAACACGACCACCATCCTCCATCACCGACAGTGCACCATCTTCCTCCTCCGCCAATATCATTCATTATGATCTCCAACACGACCATCATCCTCCATCACCGACAGTGCAATACACCCCCTCCCTCCCTCCACCACCACCCACCACCAGCGCCATCCCCCCCCCCCCCCAAACAGAGGGCCTCCCAGGCTCTTCCTAGAAAGCCGGCTCGTTACACACTTTTCTTAACCTATATTCCTTTCCTAAAATTCCCTCCCTCTCATGGGGAGTGGGTAAACACTTCCTCAAGCTCCTCCACACTGTTAACAGGGGATATTATATCTTCTCTCTTCCTTTTGATGTGTGACTTTTTAAAAGAAAAATTAATATAAGTAATTTTGTACAGCGTATAGGGAGGGAGGGGGGATTTATATACATAACAAGGATAAAAATGGAAGCCTCGAGAAATTCCCCTCATCCGTATGAACAACTGTACATAAAGGACAACAAAATTCTCGACAATGATATCTGGCTGAATCCAAACGCCTCAGGCCTACCACCCAGCGACCTACGAATATCGCTAACTTCTTCCCGTAGTTTTGATGGGGAGACCAACTACACGAAGATTGACCGTTATGATAACTCATTCGTTCCTCGCACTGCAACACTGTGGATCATTCATGGCAGGTACCCACGTATCCATACAATCTACCATTCTCGATTATGGGGTTATATTGACACTCACTCACTCACCAACCCAATGGAACTGTCATACACTCAAACCACCAACCCAGAGTATAATGGGACTATCATTCACTCAAACCACCAACCCAGAGTATAATGGGACTATCATTCACTCAAACCACCAACCCAGAGTATAATGGAACTATCATTCACTCAAACCACCAACCCAGAGTATAATGGCAATATCATTCACTCTAACCCCAGCCCAAGGCACTACAATTCACAAACAAAATAAGTATAATCTCTTCAAACTCAGTACGATATTGAGTATAATGACCACTTTGGCTGGGTACGATGACATGTAATGTTAATATTAACCTAGGCTGATGACCGTCCAATTGTCATTGACTGTATTACGTACAATTAACATCTCGAAGTATGACAGATATGGTATCATGGCAGATGCAACAACGCCTTCTGTTCTACGCGCACAAATCTGGCGATGATAGAATTAGCACACCCCTCTGGAGGATTTGTAGACGTGTACACGAGAGGATGTGGGAGGGTGTGAAGAAGAGACGCCTCGGCATGGTTTAACAGGGTCTAGAGGAACTTCCTTCCAATCTTATGTTCTGGTCTAAGGAGCCGAGCCACCTTGCTACGCCCTCTGCTTCACTGTCCCCACAGCCAGCCGTCGGTGAGGAGAAGAGGGTCGGGGTCTTCCTGCGTACCAGGCACAGACCTAGCGAATCCCAACGACAATCCTCCTCCAGCAGGAGGGCATCTCGAAGAACGGTTCATTGGTTAAAGCAGACAGGTGGATCTCGGGGCCTAGCACACACTCCTACTAAAAACTGATGCAGTGAAAAGTCCTCCTGAATTACCCTAGAGCTATTACACTGAGGTAGAGTGTAATAATAACTACACCCTATCATGATGTCTCACGCTAGTTTAACTGACGAATACAAAACTATCCCACAAAAACAAATGAGACCTGACGCGATCGGCGTCAAGAGAGAAACACACGCGAGCAAAGACCAAGACTAATGAATGTATCTTAAGTAATCAGAAATTAATGGACAAGGTAAAGCCATCGAGTGAAGCAGGCGTCTGGGTGTCAACAGTGGTGATTATGCCCACAAATTCCGCAACCTACAAAGTCCTCCCTCCCTGGAGTCCTTCAGCTTCGGTGGAAAGCATCGTCCATCGACACCGTAATATCATTGGTTGAGGAACGAACCTCTCGCGTGTTGGAATGCGAGTAAAAGATGCATCAAATGACCTTCCTTCCCCCGTGGTACAAGACGAGGGAACAGCCCCCAGTGCACTAAAGAGATAGATGGCCCCCTCACCTGGAAGGGGCGGACACAGAGAGGCTCCCACAAGCATGGGGCCCGTCCCCCCCGCCCCCACAACATGGAAGGGTCGGAAAAGGGAGGACCCCCTAACTCAGTACGGGGAGGGGCCCCCACAAGACGAGTGCCGCCCTCCTCCCGGGGAGCGAGGGCCCCACCCAGGGAACGGACCCACTAGAAAGGGGCCCCCAGCTTTAAAAACTGTACTGAAGAAACCCTCATACAGGTACGGGGGAAGGGAGCTGTAGTGTGGCAGACGCCACGGAGGTAAGCACACGCCACCGAGTTATTACGACGCTCGACCCCGTTGAGCACCGCCGCGCAACAACCCATGATGAACGCCGCCACACCATCCCGCAGGGGTGTGAATGCCCTTGGCTTTGGCCTGACTCATGATGGTCATGTAAAAGACCGGGTCATCATGACCAAGGTGTCATGAAGTCGCGCTTGGGAATTCGTCTTCACGCTGCTAAACAGTCGGTACCATCGCATTCAAGCTGATAGATAATCGTACCTTCGTAATCAAGCTGCTTAATGGTCGTCCCTTCGTATTCAAGCTGCTTATTGGTCGTACCATACCATCGTATTCAAGTTGTCTCATAATCGTACCTTTGTAATCAAGCTGCTCATTGGTCCGTACCTTCGTGCTTAGGCTGCTTATTGGTCCTACCTTCGTACTTAGGCTGCTTATTGGTCGTACCTTCGTACTTAGGCTGCTTATTGGTCGTACCTTCGTACTTAAGCTGCTTATTGGTCGTACCTTCGTACTTAAGCTGCCTATTGGTCCTACCTTCGTACTTAAGCTGCTTATTGGTCGTACCTTCGTACTTAAGCTGCTTATTGGTCGTACCTTCGTACTTAGGCTGCTTATTGGTCGTACCTTCGTACTTAAGCTGCTTATTGGTCGTACCTTCGTACTTAGGCTGCTTATTGGTCGTACCTTCGTACTTAAGCTGCTTATTGGTCGTACCTTTGTAATCAAGCTGCTCATTGGTCCTACCTTCGTACTTAAGCTGCTTATTGGTCGTACCTTCGTACTTAAGCTGCTTATTGGTCGTACCTTCGTACTTAAGCTGCTTATTGGTCGTACCTTCGTACTTAAGCTGCCTATTGGTCGTACCTTCGTACTTAAGCTGCTTATTGGTCGTACCTTCGTACTTAAGCTGCTTATTGGTCGTACCTTCGTACTTAAGCTGCTTATTGGTCGTACCTTCGTACTTAGGCTGCTTATTGGTCGTACCTTCGTACTTAAGCTGCTTATTGGTCGTACCTTCGTACTTAAGCTGCTTATTGGTCGTACCTTCGTACTTAAGCTGCTTATTGGTCGTACCTTCGTACTTAAGCTGCTTATTGGTCGTACCTTCGTACTTAAGCTGCTTATTGGTCGTACCTTCGTACTTAAGCTGCTTATTGGTCGTACCTTCGTACTTAAGCTGCTTATTGGTCGTACCTTCGTACTTAAGCTGCTTATTGGTCGTACCTTCGTACTTAGGCTGCTTATTGGTCGTACCTTCGTACTTAAGCTGCTTATTGGTCGTACCTTCGTACTTAAGCTGCTTATTGGTCGTACCTTCGTACTTAAGCTGCTTATTGGTCGTACCTTCGTACTTAAGCTGCTTATTGGTCGTACCTTCGTACTTAAGCTGCTTATTGGTCCTACCTTCGTACTTAAGCTGCTTATTGGTCCTACCTTCGTACTTAAGCTGCTTATTGGTCGTACCTTCGTAACCAAGCTGCTTCACATTAAGTCGTACCTTCGCATTCGAGCAACTGAGAGTTCAGCTGAGGGATGAGGGGGTAACTCTGCTAAGTGGAACCGTACCCTCACCATGGCCCGATTACGGCATTACCGAAAATGACTTGTGCATCACGTCCTTCCCTCACCTTCCCCTCGCTCTGACACACCTGTACAAAACCACCCAGCAAAACGACGCAAGCACACTTGATCCACTGGCCTGCAGGAGTCAAAAGGCATTTCGGGGAATCCCAAAGTAATTGAACTTTATTCCAAACTACGCACTTGCCCACCACGATAAACCAAAAGTGTTAACGTATCACGAAATTAGAATAAACCAAAGGTATCTTAACTTAACCCTCACATTTCAGATGAATTCAATCGATATGAAAAGTATGGCAAAAGTTTCAAAACCGATCTAACAAAAGTTTTGAAAACTGACTTGACACTAAAGTTTCCAAACTGATTCAACACTAGTTTTAAAACCTGATTCAACACAAAAGTTTCAGAATATTCAACAGACGAAATTATAAATTCGATCATCTTGAGCTTTCAAAATAAACTCTACTCTCTTACTATACAAAGGATACAAAATCATCCAAAATCTCTTTAAAAAAGGGTTCGATTGTACTTATTAATCCAGATCAACGGCGCTGGCGTTGAAAAAGCTTCGCAACATTCTAGTAATCCATCTGTGAGAATGTTCAATAATTCATCAGGAAACACACGTGTGAGAATGTTCAATAATTCATCAGGAAACACACGTGTGAGAATGTTCAATAATTCATCAGGAAACACACGTGTGAGAATGTTCAATAATTCATCAGGAAACACACGTGACAATGTTCAGTAATAACTCATCTAGAAACACGTGTGAGAAGCTTCAATAATATCTCATCAGGAAACACGTGTGAGAATGTTTAATAACAATTCATCAGGAAACGTAGACCAAACTGCACACCAGCTGTGTGTAGTGTCAGGTGACCCCAGATCCATGTGTGGTAATGATGATGACGAAGCACTTGAGAAACAGCTCTTGACATATGGGCGCGTTAGCAACCTCAACTTCATTCTGTCTGACCTCTAATGACAGTGAATATACAGGGTGGTGGGTGGGCATTACCACAAAGTTACACAAATCTTAACATCTGCCAATAAAAACCAGAGTAGCTTTTCAATATCGGTTCTTGAGCAGACGTTCGTGAATAATGTACGTGCAGTACATTCTCATGGATTCAACGGCCGTCCGTGAATAATATTAGTACACGTGCAGTACATTCTTATGGATTCGGTAGCCGGCCGTGAATAATATTAGTACACGTACAGTACATTCTTATGGATTCGGTAGCCGGCCGTGAGTAATATTTGTACACGTGCAGTACATTATTGTGGATTCGGTAGCCGGCCGTGAGTAATATTTGTACACGTACAGTACATTCTTGTGGAGAGGTACGCACCTGGAAGTACAAAGGAGTAAAGAGAAGTCATCCTCAACTGTTACAAAAACCTCTCAAGTTATAAGACGATTTACAACCGTGTGTCTCAGCAGTAATGATCCTGTTTGTTCACCCGTGTCATAAAGATATCAGAAATCTGAAGTAAAGGTCGTTAAAAAAACCTGTACCATTCTCGAGTCATGGAGTAAGTTCTAACAGAGGGTCTTGACCTGCACTTGACCCGGGGTCGGCCTTCGAACCCCATCAAGCTCTGATCTCCCACTGTCGAGGGGATCAATGTGGGCCAATATGCAATTGTATACCGCCCTCGTTAGTACACCCAGACCCGGGCGTCCCACATCGGCGTACCCAGGGAGAGAGAGAGAGAGAGAGAGAGAGAGAGAGAGAGAGAGAGAGAGAGAGAGAGAGAGAGAGAGAGAGAGAGAGAGATCGGCAGGATACATCAGCGTATAGCCTTGGTATCCAGCGAATATAAGAGTACCATGCTTTGATACATCAGACGATCTCGACTCTCTCTCTCTCTCTCTCTCTCTCTCTCTCTCTCTCTCTCTCTCTCTCTCTCTCTCTCCTGGACTTGTGTATAAAACGTACCCTGGAAGGCACAACACGAGCCCTGAAGTCAACATTCCTAACACCCAACCTACGCCCGGATGTCGGTACCCCAGGCATAACACACAACTAGATGCCCCGCCTTACTCTCTCTCTCAAAGAAAAATAGATATATATGCCGTATGGCCGGACCACGGAGGAGGAGGAGGAGGAGGAGGAGGAGGTGGAGGAGGTGGGGGGGGGTGGTTGTGGAGCGCACGCAAGGCTGGAGGGAGGGAGGGAGGGGGTGGGGGATGGGGTGATGTTCTGCTGTTATTGATCGGTTTGTTCTAGTTCCTTCCCGACCTGTTCTTCAGCCCCGCCCCCCGACATCGATTCCACTGCAGCCTTCCCTTACCTGCATGTCTGGGGGGGTGGGGGGTGGGTGGAGGCTTGGTGGCAGGCAAGGAGGAGGAGAAGGGAGGGAGGAGGAGAAGGGAGGGGGGAGGGGATGGGGAGGGGGTCAATCGGAGGGGTGTGGGGGAGGGGAGGGGGGGGAGAGAGAAAATGAGCGAGGGTGAGATGGTGAGGCTAAAGGGAAGTGAGGTACGGAGGAACGGACGGGAGGGAGGGAAGGTTAATGAGCGAGCTTGGAGGGAGGGAGAACAGATGAAGGGAACCTGGGAAGGAGGGTCAATGGAGAGGACTCAGACTAAGATAGAAGAAGGAAGGGAGGGAGGGAGGGAGGGTAAGCAATGAAGGGCGTAAGGTAAAGAGATTGGAAAAGTGGGGCGGGGGGGGGTGTGCACAGCGGCGGCTCCCCCCCCCCCAAGCGCTTATGGACGGACGGACGGACCCCCCCCTCCCCCCCAACCCGTACCGTATATGTGGGACGCCGCGGAACCACACGAGTACCAAAATGACGTCACTCGGATCTAAGGCACCCCCCCCGTGACATCACTAGGAACTCCGTGACGTCACCTGGACCTACGTCGTAACCCCCCGACCTCACGAAAGAACCTACGACGCCACGACGTCGCAATGACGCGACGAACCTTCTGACATCATTACAGGCAAGACTCCCTCTCCCTCTCCCTCTCCCTCTCTCTCCTGACGCCGCCGGGAGCGAACCCTGTGACCTCACGGGCGCGTTACGCCGATGAAACCCAAGAGCCTTGTTACATCACACACACACACACACACACACACACACACACAGACGGACTTACGGCGACCTGAAGTCACCAGGAACCTGGCGTCCCGTGACATCAACTGGACCGATGTGCCCATGACGTCGCCACGAGCCACCAAGAACCCCGAACCCAACCCGACGTACGAACCTTCCATCCGTCGGCTTGTGGTCGCCGACACACGTCACTCAACGACGCAAAGGGCCAGTGACGTCGTTCGGAGCCGCCGTGATGTCACTTGGACCTGAGCGCCCCCTCCCCACTCCCACCTCACCCCACGTGACGTCAGATGGCTCGCCCCCTCGAGTCTTGAGCGAGAGGGAGGACCAGGGGGAGAGAACACTGCAGCCATAATGAGCTACCGGTAGCCAGTCGCCTCGTCCAGGCTCTGTGGCCTCCTCCCTCGTCTTCACACGTACGCGCTGCTACAGAGAGGACCAAGTGACACACACACACACACACACACACACACACACACACACACACACACACACACACACACACACATTTACGAAGTTATATGATGGTAGAGAATGTTCAAGAGATGAGGCCCCCACGGCGTGTAAAGAAAAAAAAAAAGAACACCTCCCTTCCTGTGCAGTACAAATACGCCATTACCCACACACAAGCACGTCTGTAGCAGGTCTTTTCCTCCTCTCTCACTAGTATCCCTTGAAGGCCCATCTTCCAAACATAACCCCCCCACTACGATAATCATGTCCGGTATAATATGTGTCCGGAAAACGTTTCGAACTTCCCGTGATATGCAAAGGTACGCTTCGAATTCATAAACTCTCGGGGGATAGAAGGAAATAAAGCTCAAGTAAGCACGCGTTCTCAAGGATGAGGAAGAAAGTTCAGTGCCTAGAAGGACACCAGATGGTGAAGCTACGAGACAAGTTCGGCGAAGGTATACTGGTCAGGAATGGACTTTGTAAAGAGGGTCAGGACACAAGGCGAGGTCGAGAACCGATTCACGAGGATGGCAAGGAAGGCCATCAGGAATGTGAGGTGGGGTAAGGCAAGTATGATGAAGATGGCTTCAGAAACTGTCGAGAGAGAGAGAGAGAGAGAGAGAGAGAGAGAGAGAGAGAGAGAGAGAGAGAGAGAGAGAGAGAGAGAGAGAAACTAAAAGGGAAAGAGATGGGTTCCAGTGTGGAAGATCTGGAAGACGTTCGGGTATATACAAGAGCACACAGGAAACCAAGGTTACGAAAACATACTTGGAAGAAATCCAAAGAAAGGTCGTGAGGTATGGAAAGATGGTGATGCAGATAAGCCTGAAAGGTCGAGATGAGGGTTTTCGATGGTCAGCGAAAAAGGGCAGGGCAGGAAAACCGAAAACAACATCTGGAAGGTCAGGACGAGGAGCTAAAGGATCAGGTAGAAAGCCCAAATCAGTAAAATGCCTGAAAGGTCCAAAAGGAATACTCAAAGGACCAAGACAAAAGCCTACATCCAGAAAGAAGGTCGAAATGAGAAAATAGAATTCTCATATCCAAACGACCAAGAAGAAGCCTGGAAATCAGACTGAATGACCACAAGGTCTTGAGAAGGGCCGAAGACCTCAAAGAAAATTTGTGCTGAAGATTAAATGAGCAAATTTGCCTGAAATGTCTGGGAAAAATGCCAAGGCAATGGCCAAGAAAACGTGGAAGAACATCCAGAATGCAAGGAAGAAGAACCTGGAAGCGGGAATGGAAAGGGATGACGATAAAATCGAGGTAAATCATTAACGTTAAGGCATAAGGCTTGATGGGAAAGCCGTACAAAAAGGTTGGGAAATTATGCACACGCGAGCACAGGAAAAGTCGAGGGGAAAACAAAGAGTACAAGATCCATTGAGGTTAACTAGGGGGGGATGGTGAAACCAGCAAGATCAGCAGGAGGAAGACGCGAGTTCCTGGAAATTCAAGGACGGTAAGAAAGTTAGCCCAGGTCCCTGCGGCTCATGGACCTTCCCACATATCCCTGGAGATGTTAATGATGCAGTGGCCTCTCCTCCCTAGCAGGTGAGGGAGAGAGGATATGCGAGGCTGGGAGAGCAGGTGAGAGAGAGGCAGGAGGCGATTACAGAGGAAGTGGAGAGAGAGAGAGAGAGAGAGAGAGAGAGAGAGAGAGAGAGAGAGAGAGAGAGAGAGAGAGAGAGAGAGAGAGAGAGGGTAAGCAGGTGAGGAGACAGAGGAACGGGTGATTAAGGAGGAAGTGAGGCACAGGCCAGCAGTTGAAAGCGAAGACAGGAAAGCAAGACGCGGGGAGAGAGCAGGTGAGAGGGGAAAGGGGGCAGGAATGCGAAAGCAGATGAGATGCAAAGCAGTGGGTGGAAAGTAGGGGACGAGGTGAAAGGCTGGGTAAGGAGAGTGAGAGGTGACTGAAGAAGGTAAAAGAGGAGAGCAAAAGTTGGAAGTTGCGGGCGGATGTGGCAGTTGGCAAAGGACGTCAGAGGTGTGAAAGGAAGATGGTGGAAAAGGAAAAAAAACAAAAAACAGGTTGTTGAGAAGGAGTATAGGCGAGAGGAAGGGCGAGGAGGTGAGAGCTTAGAGAGAAGACAGGAGCTAAATGAAGGATGTGAAGCACGAGCAGATGAGGTGAAGAAGTGATATATATACACATAAGGCAGTAAGAGGTAAGGAATGAGGGGGATACAAGATAGGAAGTCAGAGTTTGGGAGGTAAGAAGGAGAAGCGGGGAGGGATGGCAGGATGTCAGAGGTAGAAGAGGGAAAAATTATAAAAGGCAAGAAGGGGAGGAGGTTACAAGCAAGGATGACGAGGCAAAGGCGGTGGCCACAGAATCATGGGGTAGTGGCCAGAGGCAGTGGCCACAGGCAAGGGGGTAGTGGCCACATATTAAGCTAAAGATTGAGATTTAGGGGAAAGAGTGAGAATTAGGAAGAAGGTAAGAAGTAAGATAAGAGAAAAAGGGGAGAGAGATAATGCAAAATGCAAGACGCAGGGGGAGAGGTCAAACGCAAGGGAATGCACGGAGAAGGGAAGGTAATCCAGGAAGAGAGAAGGGAAGGTAATCCAAGGAGAGGTGAGGGAAGGTAATCCAGGGAGGGAGAAGGGAAGGTAATCCAGGGAGAAGTAAGGGAAGGTAATCCAGGGAGAGGTAAGGGAAGGTAATCCAGGAAGAGAGAAGGAAAGGTAATCCAGGGAGAGGTAAGGGAAGGTAATCCAGGGAGAGAGAAGGGAAGGTAATCCAGGGAGAGAGAAGGGAAGGTAATCCAGGGAGAGGTAAGGGAAGGTAATCCAGGGAGAGAGAAGGGAAGGTAATCCAGGGAGAGGTAAGGGAAGGTAATCCAGGGAGAGAGAAGGGAAGGTAATCCAGGGAGAGGTAAGGGAAGGTAATCCAGGGAGAGGTAAGGGAAGGTAATCCAGGAAGAGAGAAGGAAAGGTAATCCAGGGAGAGGTAAGGGAAGGTAATCCAGGGAGAAGTAAGGGAAGGTAATCCAGGGAGAGGTAAGGGAAGGTAATCCAGGGAGAAGTAAGGGAAGGTAATCCAGGGAGAGGTAAGGGAAGGCAATAGAGGGAGAGGTTAAGGAAGAGGAAGTGGTTTGGGAGCTGGAAGAAGGTAAGAGGGGAGCAGGTGGGAGGTTAAGGTAAGAGGGGAGGATGTGAGGCAGGGTGAGAGGGGAGAGAGTGTTCAGAGTAAGGGAGGAAAGGTAGGATGTTGGGGAGAAAGTGACAGGCAAGGGTAGATGAGTGGTATCAGAGGTAAGTGTAAGGTAAGGGTAGATGAGTAGTATCAGAGGTAAGTGTAAAGTAAGGGTAGATGAGTAGTATCAGAGGTAAGTGTAAGGTAAGGGTAGATGAGTGGTATCACAGGCGAGTCTTAGGGTAAGGAAATGAGAGGTAAGGGGGGGGGGGGGACTCGGAAAGGTATAGAAGGTAGGGGAGATAGGTAGGGAGAAGGTGTAAGGTAAGGGGTAGACACACACGAGAGGTCTGATGAGGGAGTGGCTCGCTGACTGGAGGTGCTGGCTTAAGGAGTTCTACTAGAGAGGGGCGAATGAGAGGAAACATAAGGGGCAGCGAATGAGAGGTATCACAGAGGCAGCCAATGATGAAAATTATAGAGGCAGCGAATGAGAGGAATCACAGAGGCAGCCAATAATAAAAATCATAGAGGCAGCGAATGAGAGGAATCACAGAGGCAGCCAATGATAAAAATTATAGAGGCAGCGAATGAAAGGAAATATAGAGGAAGCGAATGAGAGGAATTACAGAGGTAGCGAATGAGAGGAATCACAGAGGCAGCGAATGAGAAGAATTACAGAGGTAGCGAATGAGAGGAATTATAGAGGCAGAAAGAGCGCTGTGGGAGAGTGTGCCTGACAATGACAGTGAGAGGAGGAGGGCTGTGGGAGAGTGTAGTTGACAATGAGCAATGAGACCGTCTGGGAAGTGAGAGTGGGAGTGAGAGGGAAGGGGGGAGGAACTAAGGTGTCTGAGGGAGTGGGAGAGAGAGTGGCATGAGCCACAGGACGAGTGCTTGGAAAATGAGTGTGAGAGTATTGGAAGATGATAATGATGGGGTGAGTGTGTGTGTGTGTGTGTGTGTGTGTGTGTGTGTGTGTGTGTGTGTGTGTGTGTGTGTGTGTGTGTGTGTGGCGATGAGTGTAAAAAAAAAAAAGGTGCGAGAGAGTGTAGTGGGAGAGTCTGGTGGGAGCGACTGTGAGTGACAGTACGGCTAAAAAGAGTGTGTGAGTGCACGGTGGGAGGCAAGGAGAGAGAGACAGTGTGTGTGTGTGTGTGTGTGGCGAGAGCAAGTGCGTTAAAATAAGGTGGGAGTGAGTAAGAGAGGTGAGCGTGAGTGAGTGAGTGAGTGTGTGATGGGAGCTAGTGTGTGTGTGTGTGTGTGTGTGTGTGTGTGTTCGGTGTTAGAGTATGTTGAGAGTGAGTGCGAGTGTGTGTATAGTTGTTGTGAGAGTATGTTGAGTGTGTGTATGTGTGTGTTGGGTGTGAGAGCATGTTGGGAGTGAGTGCGAGACAGACAGTGAGTGAGAGTGTGTGTGTGTGTGGGGGGGGGAGTTGAGGTGGGGTTTGTGTGTGTGTGTGTGGGGGGGGGGGGGTGAATGACGGGAGGATAATCAGTGCAGACAATCTGGCGTCGCGTCCCATCAGCCGGCACCACCACCACCGCCACCGCCGCCCGTAACAAAAATAGTCAGCTCTGCCTGCATGGACACCCGTCTGCTTGCCTCCCTGCTTGCTGGCTTGCCTGTCTGTCTGTCTCCTTGCTTTCTTAGCTACCCTCCTGTCTGCCTGTTTCCTTGCTTGTCTGCCAGCCTTCCCGTCTGCTTGCTTGTTTGTCTGCCTGCCTGCCTCCCTTCAGACCTGTCTGCTTTCTTGCCTGTTTGCTTGCCTGCTTGTCTTGTCTACCTCCCTGTCTTTCTGTCGACCTGCTTTCCTGTGGGTCTTCCTACCCTCTGTCTACCTGCTTGGCTCCGTTTCTCTGTCCAGTCTGTCCGACACCCAGTCATCTATACAGCTTGACAGCCAGCCAGTTAGTCACCCTTCCAGCCAGTCAGACAGTCACCCTCCCAGCCAGCCAGCCAGCCAGCCAGTCACTCTTCCAGCCAGCCAGCCAGTCAGCCCTCCAGCCAGTCAGACAGTCACCATTCCAGCCAGTCAGCCTTCCAGCCAGCCAGCCAGTCAGCCTTCCAGCCAGCCAGCCAGCCAGCCAGTCACCCTTCCAGCCAGCCAACCTTCCAGCCAGTCATCAAGTCAACAACCCAACCATCCAAGCAGCAGTCTCACAACAAGCCAGCTTGATGTTGCTTGTCTCCTACTTACCACAGCGGTCTACTTCTCTGTCCACTTGCTTACCTGTCTGTCTGTGTCACTGCCTGTCTGCTGTTTTGTCTGCAGGTCGTTCCCTCTCTGTTTGCCTGTCTGCTGGCTTGTCTATTGGTCTATCTCCCTGTCTGTCTGTCTGTTGGCTTGCTTGCTGTCTGTCACTCTATCCTCCTGTCCATCTGTCTGCGTGCCTGCTGTCTGTCTGTTGTCCTTCTGTCTGCGCGTCTGTTAGCTCGCCTGCAAGTCTCTCCCAGCCTGCTGCCTGTCGTCTGTTTCCTTGCCAACATTTCCCTACCCCAACCCCCTCCGCTTCTTTGCCTTGCTCCCCTCCTGCTTGCTTACCTATATTCTTTGCCGTCTCTGCATCTACCTACCTACCTACATGCTTGCCTTAACTGCTTGTGGCTCTCCGCCTACTTACCTACCTACCTAAATGCTTGCCTTAACCGCTTGGCTCTCCCCCGCCCTACCTACCAACCTCCTTCCTTGCTTCAGTGCATGCCTCTCTCTCTCTCCCTACCTACCAACCAACTTCCCCCAACTTGCTTCACCGCTCGTGTCTCTCTCTCTCTCTCTCCTCCTACCTACCAACCTGCTCAAGCGCTAGCCTCTCCCACCTACCTACTAACCTGCTTGCTTGCCTCACCGCTTGCCCAGTGTCCGCCTGACTGACTGACGCTTATTTTCGATTTAGTTATGGACTCCTGGGTGGGTGGGGGTGGGGGTGGGGGGGGGGGGGGGGGGGGGGTTCCTCCTCCTCCTCCTCCTACCCAACACCCCCCTCCCCCCCTCTCTCTGTTGAGGGGTCGTTAATTGTGGGCGTAGTAGACGTTATGTCAAAAACTGTCGCTTTCCCCGATAAAACCGCCCGCTCCCTGCCTTCACAATTTTTCTCCCAAAAATTTATAACGTCAAACGCAGCAAACCAAAACACAGCATCGCTGCGTTGGATAATTCCGTCTACACACACACACACACACACACACACACACACACACAAAGAAAAAAAAATACATATGCTGGAAAAAATTGTTTTTTCTCCCTTCTTTTTTTTTGTTGTGCGCGACTTTACTCTCGTTACAAATGAAGGCAATTATTGCAATTGCAAGTATTAAAAGAGCGCCACACGGACACACGGACTCCCTGAATAGCCAGATGAAAAATATGGTCTTTAGCCGTCGCCCGGGTTCGTTTGCACAACCACCCAGGGGTTCGACTCCAACATCTGCTGTGGCTCATTTCGACATTTTATTTCACATTTATTTTTTTTTCATGCTTTTCCTCTCACACTACTGAGGTAACCTTGTGTGATCCTCTAACTCTCGGGTCATGCTGGTATCCCTCGTGTGATACTTCGAAGCTCGGGGGTCATGCTAGACGACCCTCCCAAGTGTAGTCGAAGTACCATAGGGTGACCATATGAACCCCCGTCTCGGCTGAAGCACTCTCGAAGCCTCTCCGGAAACGCCATTCGACTAACGATCGTCAACTGAGAGATGGACAAAATTAACCAATCATTTCGACCCCAATACAAAGGAAAAATCTGACAGCTCTAGTTAACTATCACATTAACGAGGGACAGTCAGCCAGCCAACTAGCAATCTACACAGGGCAGGCAAGTTAAGCCAACAAAACTTACAAGATAATTTTACCAATGCTAACCTCTGACAATTACCTCCACCCTAGATGATAAAGTGGAAGGGTTACTGTTAATGTGTTAACTTGTTCCCCTGCTCACCCCGACACCATCATGTGAAGGGACACACAGATTCATTGAGTCTGTGGCCAGGAAAGAAATCAAGGGGAAATTCGTAAATAATAACTCATCTAAAATCTGTGTGAGATTCGAAGGGGAGGTGTATGTCCACAGCATGCCGCTGTGTAGAGTATGGGACGTGTAAAATGAAAGTAAGTGGAAGGACCGTTCACTTAACAAGCTGAAGTGGATTCCCATCGAGGTACGAGGCATGAGCAAAACACCACTTAGAAAAGGCTAAGAGTGCCAGCAACCAGCGGACACTCTTCGTCTATACTACGAGGTACAAATCATCACAGAACAGTCGACACATAGTAAGAAGAAGGGTAGGGACGAAGACTGTCCCAATTTATGAAGCCGACTGTACGAGATGAAAGTATATGGAGAGTCTGATCGCGAAATGAGGTCGTACACGGAGAGAAACTAGAAAAGATAAGACTCGACAACATTCCAGACACCACTACATCTACCAAAGACGTATGATCGAAGATGAGATATGTACAGAAAGAGGGGAAAAAAGGGAAAATAGGAAGGGGGGGAGTGTAGTTAAGACTGCTTTGGGAGTGTTCGCTATTTTGTCCATGTAATGGGAGTGGGAGAGGTGTGGAATGGTCAGATGGAGATGGCTCGTGGTGTACGACCTTATGAAAGAAGCTTCACGCAAAGGGGCTCTGGATTTACTGATGTACGACTCGATGTTTTTCACGCCAAGCTGCAAAACGGACCGGATTCTGGGAAACCGTATCAGTAAATTCATCAAAGTGTTTTTCATCCATACATAAATACTACAATATATATATATATATATATATATATATATATATATATATATATATATATATATATATATATGGGTGTTACTGGACTCCGCTTCCTTGAGATAAGACTGTGAATGAAAACAATTTGGAAAGTTCATGATCCAATCTCCAAGAAATTCTCGCTTAAGTGGAGTCCATCCTGTCCCTGCTATTGAGTGTAGCGTAGCCTTGGAGCTACAGGATCCCCTGCACAGGGGGCCTTAGGGTGGTATAATAATAACTGTATTAATAAAAAGCAAAATACCTCGCAAATGTATACATCGGGGCTTGTTAGGCGTCCGTCTCCCCCACACACTGACACCCATACGTACAGACAAGATATGTATGGAGAGATTGTCTTTACACAGAGTTGCAATGTCCAACTGTATGAAATTCATCGATAGTAATGTAATCTCTAGACGAGAACCACTTTCCGGAAATACACAGTAATAAAAAAATGCATCAGGTCTGTCGGTAAGTTCCTTTTCCATCAACACTACAATCCAGGCACCTAGTCCTCACATCGGAGAGGCTAGGCTGGTATAGATGTGAATATCATTGTCCAATGTCTTTAAGAAAAAAAAGGACAACATCTGTCTACAGAAAACGTGTTGGCTAAACCTTCAACACGAAGGTATGAGGGTGTGACATTGGACCAATTCCTTACGTGGGTTTGAACAGTGGCCAACCCATCATGATCAAGGTCTGTTGTACACTCCGTGCTTAATCAAGGGCTGTACCATCTTGCTCAAAGATCCTGCCGTAGTGCTCAAGAAATATAGGACGGATGTATGTATGTGTAAGCGGTTCTGTGCTGAAGTAATGAACGTCCACACACGCTCGCAAGCATAGGAAAAGTCACTCGTCACAACCACGGGAGCAGAATTACGTAACCTAAGCTAAAATCTAATTTATATGGATGTAACTGGACGGTACGCATGTTGAAGATGTAAATAACAGGTTCTGTTCAGACATCCGACCATCTTTAAACTACTTCCACTGTCGCACAAAATGTTCCAACTATTCACTGAAAATACGCTACTTTTCTTAACCATGAACTCAAAATTTTCTTTCATACTTCTATGAGCGAAATTCTTTCGTCCTCATAAGTTCATGGCTGTTTCCTAACAGTGCAGACATGTGTGGCATTATCCTGATCTCCACAGAGGTATGTTGCAGTCATAGGGAAGGTGTCTGTGTGTGTGAAAGTAGCTGGAAAGGACAATATCAACAATGGTATCAGATACGGAAAACCCGCATCTTAGCTCACAAGAAGAATTACTGGCAGCGGAGCATCAATGGTGCGAGATCGAAGGCGGACAGACAAGGAGACAAAATCAATTAGGAAGGAAAAAGATACCAAAGCGTCAAAAGGTAAACAGATGGGATGTGAAAGGGATGAAGGCTGCTCAGGTGTGTATATGGGTATGTCATACATGTAACTACGTTACTGTATATCAAGAGGACAGAGTTTTACACTTGTGATGCCCCGTCTCTTGTATATTCTATATCATAAGACTTCCACCTCTGTAAACTGCCAGCATACACAATCCTCTTGCTTAGATAATTCCAGTCATTCAGCACTCTCTTTATATACTATCATTACGTCATCCTGGACTAGCCTCTTTCTCGGTCTCTGGTAACTCCGGTACTGCACCTAGGGAAGAACTGATCTCTGGCAACGTCATTCACTTGATATTAGAACGTTAAGGTTGTTATCTATCAGGTCTCCTCTCCATCAAGGTGTACAGCTCTCATTCTCTCATTGTTGCTCGGTTCTCTTAAATTAAGTGCCATTTTGGTTGCTATTCTCTGGACCCCTCTCAATCATATTCTTTGTGTTTCTTCAGGTTCTTCTTTGGTCTGATGCATGTTATGAATACCTTACCGAACGCTTCCTTATCCATATACGTGAATGATATTCTAACAGTTCTCAGCACATAGATTGCTCCGTTCATAATTCTCCTAATGTGTAGCTCTCCTAACCAATGGGATACAATGTCGATTCACTGATCTCATTCACACTTTGATTCCTCTATCTTAATTCCTGAAGAAGTATTCACAGAGGAGCTTTCTTTTTCGAAGTCCTATAGCATAAGGAAAGGGAGTTCTACACTCGTGATACCACATGTCTATGTTTTCATTTTTTTAGAATTCTATATTTCCACCAAAAGTGTACGTTTACAAGTTGAATGGACGAACAAGGACGACCTTAGAATGCACGTACAATGACGTTCTAACAAGTGTCAGGAATATGGGAAACGTAATTTCAGCAGAATGTGTATTTACAAGGGTTTAAGTAAAATGATAATAACATAACAGCAAAGTAATCAGAATAAAGGTAATCTAACCAACAATTACGATTAGCAGCAAACTATTATTATCATTATCATTATTATTATTATTATTATTATTATTATCATTATTGGATAATCAAGTTGTAATAATAAAACATTAAATAATCAAACTTTTTAAGAAGCAATTGAGCGAAGCATTTTTACTGGCATATCCATGTAACCTGCTTTCATTTTTCATTAGCGGTGGAAAAAATTAGAGTAATACCAGGCTGGATTGGGCCCAGCATCACACTTCCTGGAACTAAACTGGACCCCAGCCGACACTTCCTGGAACTAGACTGGACCTTAGTCCACATCTCCATGAATTAGGTTGGAATCCCAGCCCCACACTTTCCATGAACCTGGGGCTGCAATTCCAGCCCTACACTTCCATGGACTAGGCGGGACTCCAGCTCCAGGATTCCATGCGCAAACGGAACTCCAACCTTCACGAACTAGGCTGGAAATAAGCCCTACACATCCATAAACTCGACTGAGGTAGAGTTCTGCTCATCTACGGTTAATCCAAAGATCCACTTTTCTCCTCTGCAAGTCCCACTGAGATATCTCTTTATCTCCTTCACTAAATGATATCAGTTACCAGTCCAAGAAAATATCAGTTTCCAGTCCAAGAAAATGATATCAGTTACCAGTCCAAGAAAATATCAGTTTCCAGTCCAAGAAAATGATATCAGTTTCCAGTCCAAGAAAATTATATCAGTTTCCAGTCCAAGAAAATTATATCAGTTTCCAGTCCAAGAAAATGATATTAGTTTCCAGTCCAAGTAAATGATATCAGTTTCCAGTCCAAGTAAATGATATCAGTTTCCAGTCCAAGTAAATGATATCAGTTTCCAGTCCAAGAAAACTATATCAGTTTCCAGTCCAAGAAAACAAGTGACGAATGAAGTTTCTCTTGCACGTATTGAGACCCACGAGAGAGGTACACGTGGTGACGTTACTGCCTGCCCTAACTTCCAGCAGCCTACGAAAATAGCCAAACGATTCCAGCGTTGGTCCAGCAAGTCTGGAAATAACCAAAGAACCAGTGTTGGTCCAGCAAGTCTGGAAATAACCAAAGGACCAGTGTTGGTCCAGCAAGTCTGGAAATAACCAAAGGACCAGTGTTGGCCCAGCCAGCCTGGAAATAACCAAAGGACCAGTGTTGGTCCAGCCAGCCTGGAAATAACAAAGGACCAGTGTTGGTCCACCAGGGTGAAATAACCAAAGGAGCTACTGGTGATCCAGCTGATGTGGTTGAACAAACTAACAAACGACAGTCTAACACACCAGGAAAATCACAAGAGCTTTTAAAGGTACTAAGAAAAGAAAAATCACTTTGAATATCATGTTCAAAAGGTGGCTGAACGTTCAGGAAAATTTACAACAGTGAGTGAATCAAGCGGTGAGACTGATCAAACTCAGAAACACTAATTCTATAGAACAGAAGGTTCATCTCAACCCGAAACTGAACCTAGTTTCATCTCACTTGAGGAAGTAAGCAATGATACAGCCCACAACAAACCTAGAAAATTAACAAATGAAACTTAATCTGAAGACCGTCTGAAAGATCATGAGGCAAAAGGCATAAAACAAGCTCAGACCTAACATCGATCCTGAGTTCGTCGTTTTCAGCCCCTAAGCTAAGCTATTCGCTGTCTTCCTAATATAGTTCAGGTAAGACAGCGTCCCTTACTGTTACTCAGTTGCTCCTCCCTCTCCCCCAGTGTTCTTTAGCCATCTACCCGATGTACAGCTTAAGCTGATGTTTGTCTTGCTTGTGGTGTGAGGAGGTAATGCTCTTGGTGTTGAGTTCCTCAGACGACATGGTTATCAGGAGCATATCACGTTCAACAACGTGGTTAGGGACGTCGACAACAATGGGCTCATCACGTTCAACAACGTGGTTAGGGACGTCGACAACAATGGGCTCATCACGTTCAACAACGTGGTTAGGGACGTCGACAACAATGGGTTCATCACGTTCAACAACGTGGTTAGGGACGTCGACAACAATGGGTTCATCACGTTCAACAACGTGGTTAGGGACGTCGACAACAATGGGCTCATCACGTTCAACAACGTGGTTAGGGACGTCGACAACAATGGGCTCATCACGTTCAACAACGTGGTTAGGGACGTCGACAACAATGGGTTCATCACGTTCAACAACGTGGTTAGGGACGTCGACAACAATGGGTTCATCACGTTCAACAACGTGGTTAGGGACGTCGACAACAATGGGCTCATCACGTTCAACAACGTGGTTAGGGACGTCGACAACAATGGGCTCATCACGTTCAACAACGTGGTTAGGGACGTCGACAACAATGGGCTCATCACGTTCAACAACGTGGTTAGGGACGTCGACAACAATGGGCTCATCACGTTCAACAACGTGGTTAGGGACGTCGACAACAATGGGCTCATCACGTTCAACAACGTGGTTAGGGACGTCGACAACAATGGGTTCATCACGTTCAACAACGTGGTTAGGGACGTCGACAACAATGGGCTCATCACGTTCAACAACGTGGTTAGGGACGTCGACAACAATGGGCTCATCACGTTCAACAACGTGGTTAGGGACGTCGACAACAATGGGTTCATCACGTTCAACAACGTGGTTAGGGACGTCGACAACAATGGGCTCATCACGTTCAACAACGTGGTTAGGGACGTCGACAACAATGGGTTCATCACGTTCAACAACGTGGTTAGGGACGTCGACAACAATGGGCTCATCACGTTCAACAACGTGGTTAGGGACGTCGACAACAATGGGCTCATCACGTTCAACAACGTGGTTAGGGACGTCGACAACAATGGGCTCATCACGTTCAACAACGTGGTTAGGGACGTCGACAACAATGGGCTCATCACGTTCAACAACGTGGTTAGGGACGTCGACAACAATGGGCTCATCACGTTCAACAACGTGGTTAGGGACGTCGACAACAATGGGCTCATCACGTTCAACAACGTGGTTAGGGACGTCGACAACAATGGGCTCATCACGTTCAACAACGTGGTTAGGGACGTCGACAACAATGGGCTCATCACGTTCAACAACGTGGTTAGGGACGTCGACAACAATGGGTTCATCACGTTCAACAACGTGGTTAGGGACGTCGACAACAATGGGCTCATCACGTTCAACAACGTGGTTAGGGACGTCGACAACAATGGGTTCATCACGTTCAACAACGTGGTTAGGGACGTCGACAACAATGGGCTCATCACGTTCAACAACGTGGTTAGGGACGTCGACAACAATGGGCTCATCACGTTCAACAACGTGGTTAGGGACGTCGACAACAATGGGCTCATCACGTTCAACAACGTGGTTAGGGACGTCGACAACAATGGGCTCATCACGTTCAACAACGTGGTTAGGGACGTCGGTATCATTATGAGCTCAAAACGTTGAACGGTACGGCTGAAGACGTCGTA
Organism: Panulirus ornatus; assembly: GCF_036320965.1. Classification (NCBI taxonomy): domain Eukaryota; kingdom Metazoa; phylum Arthropoda; class Malacostraca; order Decapoda; family Palinuridae; genus Panulirus; species Panulirus ornatus. Next base: position 7,270,019 of record NC_092259.1, on the reverse strand, counting down.
ATTGTTACGGTCTCGCCACATTAATCAACGGGGGTTTTCAGACGCCACAGCAAATGCTTTTCTTTTATTTTTTCCCACGTCGTACGCCTGGCCGCGTGGGTGCAGGCAGGTCGGCGGCGGCGGCCGGCCGCCTGGTTAGAACGGCCAAAACGGGCTGCATGCAAGACTTAACATCCCGCGGTATATGGCCTTTGTCTCCAAATCCAACGCTGCGCCTAAAAAGAAATGGTGAACGAAGGCGTCCCGGTCGAGATATGGAAGCGGAATAAATGGTCCCTGGGCTGATATATGGGGGGGCCGCCTGGCTCCAGCGCAGAGATGCCCCGGTGCTTGGAGGAAGCTGGTGTACGAGGAGGGGAAACTGGTGGAGCACAGGTGGGTTTATGTGTGTGGATGAGGCTGATGCGTGGACAGGAGTGTGCCGTCGGGGGTGGGGAAAGAAAGGAAGGAGTATGCCATCGCCAGGAGGCTGGCTAGCGTGTGGATGTGGTGAGTGGTTCGAGGTTAAGAGTGATGCTAGGGTGAGGACAGTGTGCGGAGGAGGCCTGGTAGTCGGTGGTGTGGACAGGGGGTCCTGGTGTGGGGAGGGATTTGGTGTGTGAAGGGACCTGGTGTTTGGAGGGGGGCCTGGTCTGTGGAGGGTGCTTCTGAACGAGGAGGCCCGTGTGGAGGGATCGCTGTGTGGTAGGGCCTACTGTGTTGAAGAGATTCAATGTATCGGGTGGTGGGAGGGCTGGTATATACAGGGGTCTTGGTATAGTATGGAGCTGGTGTAGGGCAAGCTTAATGTGTGTCATTATTGATCCTTGTCATCTTTACTTTCGTGTTGCCCCTGTCTTAAGCTTAACCTTCTTTACGGGTACCGTGTCATTACTCTTATGTACACACACACACACACACACACACACACACACACACATACACACACACACACATGAACTTTTATCTGAATCTGAGTATGTCTGCAGATGATGCAGTGGTCATGAGGGAAGTGAAAATCATAGAGGATTGCATCTCTTTACAAGGGGACCTTGACAGACTCTAAAGCTGGTCTGATAGATGGTTGATAATTAAAGTTCAACCCAAGTAAATGTTATAAGGATGGGACACAGGTGAAAGAATGCCCCGATATGATTATCATCCAGCAGGGAACAAGCTGCACGAATCTGTGTCATAAAGACTTGGGAGTCGACACTGTTCAAAACCCGTCGCCAGAGTCCCACCTTAGGAGACCAGATGAGGAGACCAAATGTCTGCTAGTAAATATTAGAAAAGCATTGGAGTCCATGGGTAAGGAATGATTCAGCAAGTTGTTCATAATCTAGTTAAGGCCAAAAACCAGATTATGCCCCTCAAATTTAGTAACCGTATCGAAAGCACCACAAAGAGCTAATGGAGAAGGTCCAGAGGAGGGCGACGAAATCAGTAACAGAACAATGAGAGCTGAATTACAGGGAAAGGCTAGAGGCTTTGAAACCAACCTTGGAAAGAAGAAGAGTGAGAGGTGACTTGATCATAACCTTAAAAGCTTTCAAAACAGGTTGAGGACGTGGACAATGAACAGATCGTCCAGAGACGTAGGGACAGAAGAACTAGAGGATTAACATGAAATTAAGCAAAAAATCTTGTAAAAAAGATATGAAAAAAGTACTTTTCTAGTATGAAATAACTAAATACATGGTTAATGCATACAGGAATGAAAAGAAATTCTGTAATGAAATATGTTCAAGAGATGGCATCCCATGAGTGTACAAACTACCTCCCCGTACAGTGCATGTTAAGTAATTACACAAGGGTGTAGGTGGCGTTGTGATTAACGTAACTATATAACGAAGCATACGGTCCTGCCGCACGGGGTGCCAAATCCTGAGCGTGGCCGTCGACCCACATCCAACCCAGGTGTTCATCCTCCCCTTGGGGCTGATGTTTGCTCTGTGTGTGTGTGTGTGTATGTGTGTTTTGGAGACTTGGTGTGTAATGGACACTGATGTGTGGAGGGGAAGGAGTGTAGAGGGTGAGGTGTGTGTTAAGCTTCAGCACGAAGGTATGGTGCACGATAATATATGCAGAGGAGACTCGTAAGTAGAGAGGGCCTTGCTGTGCGAAGGGGGGCCAAGATATGTGGAGGACCCACACAGCACAAGTGGTCCTGGGTGAGTGGAGGGAACATGTGAAGGGAATATGTGAAGGGCTTGGGGGTGGGGGTTTAGAGAGAATACTAATTCGGAAGAGACAGTGTTCCGGAGTGAACTGGTCTGTAAAGGGAATTGGTATGTGGACAGGGCTTCAAGGTATGAAAGACTGACATACAGAGTGAAGCAGGCGAGGGGGATATGTGTGGGTGGGTGGGGAGGACCTCCGCCCCACACACCCCCGGTGGTAAGGAGGGTAGGGAATGAAAGCAAATGCACACAGGATGTGGAGGGAATGTCAAGCTGGGGCGGGGAGGTCGTCGTTTGGTGGACGGCGAGTCTCGTGACGCCAGTGTCTGCGGATCCTGCGGCGTCTGATATGTGGAGGGTACGTGGGGAGTCTTCTGTGTGGAGGGTATGTGGGGAGCCTATTATGTGGAGGGTATGTGATGAGGCCGCTGCGTGGAGGGAACATGGGGAATCTGCTGCGTGGGGGGGGGGGGGGGGAAATGTGGCGAATCTGCTGTGGAGGGAATGTTTGGGGGGCCCGTTGGGTGGAGGGTATGTGAGGAACTTCGCGTGGAGGAAGTGTTGAGAGTCGACCATGTGAAGGGAATGTGAATTCTCTTCTCCTCTGAAGAAGATGCTTTTAACATCACCCACATGACAACCACTGGGAAAGTCTTATACCTTCTTCAGGCCACCTTATGGTAGGAAGCTGTTACGTAACGGGAGTTTAGCAAGAAAAGCCCACAGCCGAGTCGACCATGAACAACGCGAGTCTTGTATCTACCATTCAACTAACCTCCACATGGATGACTAAACCGTGAACTCAACCAGTCACTCACACTTCAGGTACGAAGAGCGAACGGTTAAGCATCACGTCGCCTCCAAAGTCTCAAAAGTGTTCAGTTCGCCCCCGCTAACCACGAAGCTTCGAAGTCATCTCATCAACGGTGTCATCACTTCAGAAGTGTGTGCAGCACTCACACAGACTCGTCTGCGCTCTCCACGGGGAAGCTAATGTAAGATTTGACAGAGCAAATACATCTGATTTCCCAACATCAGGCACGACTACAGAATATTCCAACATCAGGCACGACTACAGAATATTCCAACATCAGGCACGACTACAGAATATTCCAACATCAGGCACGACTACAGAATATTCCAACATCAGGCACGACTACAGAATATTCCAACATCAGGCACGACTACAGAATATTCCAACATCAGGCACGACTACAGAATATTCCAACATCAGGCACGACTACAGAATATTCCAACATCAGGCACGACTACAGAATATTCCAACATCAGGCACGACTACAGAATATTCCAACATCAGGCACGACTACAGAATATTCCAACATCAGGCACGACTACAGAATATTCCAACATCAGGCACGACTACAGAATATTCCAACATCAGGCACGACTACAGAATATTCCAACATCAGGCACGACTACAGAATATTCCAACATCAGGCACGACTACAGAATATTCCAAAATAAAGTTCAACTACCGAATATTCCAACATCAGGCACGACTACAGAATATTCCAACATCAGGCACGACTACAGAATATTCCAACATCAGGCACGACTACAGAATATTCCAAAATAAAGTTCAACTACCGAATATTCCAACATCAGGCACGACTACAGAATATTCCAACATCAGGCACGACTACAGAATATTCCAACATCAGGCACGACTACAGAATATTCCAACATCAGGCACGACTACAGAATATTCCAACATCAGGCACGACTACAGAATATTCCAAAATAAAGTTCAACTACCGAATATTCCAACATCAGGCACGACTACAGAATATTCCAACATCAGGCACGACTACAGAATATTCCAACATCAGGCACGACTACAGAATATTCCAACATCAGGCACGACTACAGAATATTCCAACATCAGGCACGACTACAGAATATTCCAACATCAGGCACGACTACAGAATATTCCAACATCAGGCACGACTACAGAATATTCCAACATCAGGCACGACTACAGAATATTCCAACATCAGGCACGACTACAGAATATTCCAACATCAGGCACGACTACAGAATATTCCAAAATAAAGTTCAACTACCGAATATTCCAACATCAGGCACGACTACAGAATATTCCAACATCAGGCACGACTACAGAATATTCCAACATCAGGCACGACTACAGAATATTCCAACATCAGGCACGACTACAGAATATTCCAACATCAGGCACGACTACAGAATATTCCAACATCAGGCACGACTACAGAATATTCCAACATCAGGCACGACTACAGAATATTCCAACATCAGGCACGACTACAGAATATTCCAACATCAGGCACGACTACAGAATATTCCAACATCAGGCACGACTACAGAATATTCCAACATCAGGCACGACTACAGAATATTCCAACATCAGGCACGACTACAGAATATTCCAACATCAGGCACGACTACAGAATATTCCAACATCAGGCACGACTACAGAATATTCCAACATCAGGCACGACTACAGAATATTCCAACATCAGGCACGACTACAGAATATTCCAACATCAGGCACGACTACAGAATATTCCAACATCAGGCACGACTACAGAATATTCCAACATCAGGCACGACTACAGAATATTCCAACATCAGGCACGACTACAGAATATTCCAACATCAGGCACGACTACAGAATATTCCAACATCAGGCACGACTACAGAATATTCCAACATCAGGCACGACTACAGAATATTCCAACATCAGGCACGACTACAGAATATTCCAACATCAGGCACGACTACAGAATATTCCAAAATAAAGTTCAACTACCGAATATTCCAACATCAGGCACGACTACAGAATATTCCAACATCAGGCACGACTACAGAATATTCCAACATCAGGCACGACTACAGAATATTCCAACATCAGGCACGACTACAGAATATTCCAACATCAGGCACGACTACAGAATATTCCAAAATAAAGTTCAACTACCGAATATTCCAACATCAGGCACGACTACAGAATATTCCAACATCAGGCACGACTACAGAATATTCCAACATCAGGCACGACTACAGAATATTCCAACATCAGGCACGACTACAGAATATTCCAACATCAGGCACGACTACAGAATATTCCAACATCAGGCACGACTACAGAATATTCCAACATCAGGCACGACTACAGAATATTCCAAAATAAAGTTCAACTACCGAATATTCCAACATCAGGCACGACTACAGAATATTCCAACATCAGGCACGACTACAGAATATTCCAACATCAGGCACGACTACAGAATATTCCAACATCAGGCACGACTACAGAATATTCCAACATCAGGCACGACTACAGAATATTCCAAAATAAAGTTCAACTACCGAATATTCCAACATCAGGCACGACTACAGAATATTCCAACATCAGGCACGACTACAGAATATTCCAACATCAGGCACGACTACAGAATATTCCAACATCAGGCACGACTACAGAATATTCCAACATCAGGCACGACTACAGAATATTCCAACATCAGGCACGACTACAGAATATTCCAACATCAGGCACGACTACAGAATATTCCAACATCAGGCACGACTACAGAATATTCCAACATCAGGCACGACTACAGAATATTCCAACATCAGGCACGACTACAGAATATTCCAACATCAGGCACGACTACAGAATATTCCAACATCAGGCACGACTACAGAATATTCCAACATCAGGCACGACTACAGAATATTCCAACATCAGGCACGACTACAGAATATTCCAAAATAAAGTTCAACTACCGAATATTCCAACATCAGGCACGACTACAGAATATTCCAACATCAGGCACGACTACAGAATATTCCAACATCAGGCACGACTACAGAATATTCCAACATCAGGCACGACTACAGAATATTCCAACATCAGGCACGACTACAGAATATTCCAACATCAGGCACGACTACAGAATATTCCAACATCAGGCACGACTACAGAATATTCCAACATCAGGCACGACTACAGAATATTCCAACATCAGGCACGACTACAGAATATTCCAACATCAGGCACGACTACAGAATATTCCAACATCAGGCACGACTACAGAATATTCCAACATCAGGCACGACTACAGAATATTCCAACATCAGGCACGACTACAGAATATTCCAACATCAGGCACGACTACAGAATATTCCAACATCAGGCACGACTACAGAATATTCCAACATCAGGCACGACTACAGAATATTCCAACATCAGGCACGACTACAGAATATTCCAACATCAGGCACGACTACAGAATATTCCAAAATAAAGTTCAACTACCGAATATTCCAACATCAGGCACGACTACAGAATATTCCAACATCAGGCACGACTACAGAATATTCCAACATCAGGCACGACTACAGAATATTCCAACATCAAGCACTACCGAATATTCCAACATCAAATACAACAGAATATTCCAAAATAAAGTTCAACTACCGAATATTCCAACATCAGGCACGACTACAGAATATTCCAACATCAGGTACGACTACAGAATATTCCAAAATCCAGGACAACTACAGAATATTCCAACATCAAGTACAACAACACAATATTCCAACATCAAGTACAACTACACAATATTCCAACATCAGGTGCGACTGCAGAATATTCCGATATAAGAGTGAAGCGTCACTGGGTGTGACAGAAATCCGAGCGCGTCCTTCCAGAACTATCACATTACAGTACCACCATCACTGAGGTCAAAAAACCCCACACCACCGCTCGAACCCAACGATCGCCGCCGCCAGTTACGTAAACCAGGTAGCGTGTGTAGCCTTGTCAACAATGCGGTGATACCAGACGAATTATGAGAGAGAGAGAGAGAGAGAGAGAGAGAGAGAGAGAGAGAGAGAGAGAGAGAGAGAGAGAGAGAGAGAAACATAACCAGACGAGGCTCATTCCAAAGAACCTGAATGGACGATAAAATGAAATAAAAAAAGGATCTGCCTTTAAGAACTAAGAGGTACGTCCAGCGGAGATGGATATACATCCTACCAGAGGAATCAAGCCCCGCCATCAAAGAAATTAGACCCAAGTCCAACCAGAGGAATTAAGCTTCCCCATCAATGAAACTAGACAAGGTTCAACGAGAGGGATCAAGGTGTCCCATACACTAGACAAGGCCCAACGAGAGGGATCAAGGTGTCCCATAAACCAGACAAGGTCCAACGAGAGGGATCAAGGCGTCCCATACACTAGACAAGGCCCAACGAGAGGGATCAAGGTGTCCCATAAACTAGACAAGGCCCAATGAGAGGGATCAGGGTGTCCCATAAACTAGACAAGATCCAACGAGAGGGATCAAGGTGTCCTATACACTACACAAGGTCCAACGAGAGGGATCAAGGTGTCCCATATACAAGACAAGGCCCAACGAGAGGGATCAAGGTGTCCCATACACTAGACAAGGCCCAACGAGAGGGATCAAGGTGTCCCATATACAAGGCCCAACGAGAGGGATCAAGGTGTCCCATATACAAGGCCCAACGAGAGGGATCAAGGCGTCCTCCCACCAATGAAACCAGACAACACATGACCCAGAAGAGTGGAGGTGTGCTGACACTGCGACCAAACCACGTCCTTCCCACAGACGGAACTACAGACTGACCAGACGAACTGGAGAATCTACCACCAGTCCACGGGCCTGACGACCCTCACTGTCACAGTCAACTTGAGGCTCATGCTCCTATAAATCCCTACAGCTCCTTAGGTGTATGACGCCCATAGGGGTACGTCGCTACCTTTGAAAGAAAAATATTCCTCCGGTTACTACGAAGAAAATAGGACGACACAGCCTGAATGGAAAGACGAACGTTTTAAGACGCTGGCCTACTAATATGGTCATGTACACTAGCAGCCTAAGTGGTGGGTCACACATTGGTAGGAGGAGGCTCATTGTATATATCATCATCCTGGGCGTCATTCTTCACAAAGTATAGAGGCTTGATTGTAAACCTTTGTCTCAAAGTCCTCTTGGCAACTAGCTTATCATTAATGAATTTTTTTGGAGAAAAAAAAAGCAACCATTCACCCAAAAATTTCTCTAAAATAACGTAATGGAACATTAGATTTAGATATATATGTGCATCGGATGAAACAGGTAGAGAGAAAAAAAACGCATCTATCGGGGCTCCAAATTTTTGACTGCCATGATCGCGCCCGCAAAACCATTCCTCAAAAATAATCACACACTCAAAAGTTGTGATCCATATCATGACCATGGCATCATAATAATATCGGTATTATGAATAATTTATGATCGTCAGCATCATGAAAATTTCAGTCATTCTACGAGGATAATGATACTGAAGACGATAACACACACACACACACACACACACACACACACACACAAGGAGAAACAGAGACAAAATTTCAGAATAAATTCAAGAAAACTATATTGACCTAACTCAAGACATGGGGGGGGGGAGATTTATAAACCACCAATATAATAATTCATCTCATTCACAATGTACAATGATTTCAAAACAGAATTGTCAACCTTGGCACCACACCAGAGCTGTGGCACTGAACTCAATTTCGAGTATGTGGGTAGAGAAAAATCCGTACTCGCGTGGGAGATAATATATAAAGTCATGAACTGTCGAAAACACACGTCAAATATTTATGTGTGTATATATGTATATATGTGTGTGTATATATGTATATATGTGTGTGTATATATGTATATATGTGTGTGTATATATATATATATATATATATATATATATATATATATATATATATATATATATACATACATATATAAGTAGCTCTAGTTCCCTAAGCTACCACAGTTTCCTGGTGTTAATGAATAATTCTTGGGAAACATCGCAGTAAACTTTGGGGGAAAAAAAAACGAAAATGGGTAATTACAGAAAACAGGATGTCAACCACGGGTTTCTAAACAATAGCAGAAAAAGACTGGGGTCGGGGGGAGAGGATGGATCGATAGATGAAGTCAGCAAGCATATAGAGAGCATCAGAAGGACAAGATATAGTCGACACAACACGTACGCAACAACTGAAAACGCCCTTACGAGAATTAGATGTTAATAGAGCCAATAAAGAGAGACAGAGAGACACAGGTCGCAAAGATAGACACAAAGCATTGAGCTGAAGGCCAATTAATTCACCGAACCTGTTGTATAGTATTACCAGGAGCAAGCACTCACTCACACAAGGACAAACGTAAGACGAAAGGACTCAAAGGAACGGATGTTGTCTCACAAGAATAATTACAGTCGTGGATATATATATATATATATTTTGCTACCCCAGGACCCCTTTTATGGGACTTTGTATGCAGGAAAATGATGAGCTCCCTCGCGAGCGAGAAATTTCTCGCAAGGAATGTACTCCTTTTCATCCACTGATTATGACACAATCTCGCCGAAGGTGACCTTTTTGCTCGAGGTGTAAACGCTGACATGTGGGGGTAGAGTTTGGTAACCCCCCCCCCCCCCCTCTCTCTCTCTCTCTCTCTCTCTCTCTCTCTCTCTCTCTCTCTAGCGTACGTGGACGATCTATCGTGCAGGAATGAACTTATTAACAACTAGAATGGCAGAATCGAGACGACCCCCTGGCCACAGTTAAATCAACGTGTAAAACAAAAAATATGATACCAAGACAACTAGGTGTTCGTGTCATCTCTATCGACCACACCACCAAATTAAATGCTATCAGGATGTCCCTCTCCACACCCACACCACAGCTGGATTAAATATGCATTCACAGATGCATGGGGTTAATGCACGAGAATGCAGCAGTGTGCTGAAAGTCAACTCTTATATATATATCGTATAGCCGAAAGACATTCACCAAAAATCAAGTTCTGGCTACAACAGAGACACGATATGAAAGGTCTTCTTCTTCTCTCTTCTTCTTCTTCTTCAGCCATAAGACGGTTTTGTCGAAGACGCCAACCAGTCGATCACATACAGGCAAAACATCCAACCACCACCACAATGAACCCACCCCCAGGCACTCAAAAACACTGAGGGACTCGCCCCACAGTGGAGCCAAGCTGAGCAGCAAGGGTTAAGCACGAGCCGCTAGTCTGATCTAATAACACAGCTAAACACTCCACCAGGAAGTGACTAAGACTCTTACCTGGGCAAATGAGGAATTCCACCACTATGATTCACCATAAAAACCCCCCACCTATTTAACACGCAAACACAAAAGTGATGGAGCAACACTGAACTAGAATGCTTTGACTAATGATACTTCTGCAAACCTAAAACCAATTAAATTAATTTTTTTTTTTTTGCAAACCTGGAAACACTTAAATTCATTCGAAACTTGGAACCACTTTGATTATTTTTTGTAAACTTGGAACCGCTTAAATTGTTTTTTCTTTTTTTTTTTTTGCAAACCTGAAACCCCTTATTTAATTTTTTTGCGAACCTAGAACCGCATAAATTCATTTTCTGCAAGCCTGGAACTACTTACACACTTCTGCAAACCTGGAACTACTTGAATACTTACTTCTTCAAACATGAAGCTACATAAATTCACTCTTGCAAACCTGGAACGACTTAAATTCCCTTCTGCAAGCTAACCAAGACTACTTACATCCACTTTTGCCACCTGAAACTACTTTACAGATACACCTCGTGAGTTTACCACAGGCCCAATCTACACAGAACATAACTGGGTAACGAACTGCCAACAAATGCAGTCATATTCATATCATATCCATTTGAGGCTGAATATCAATACGTCTACCTCAGAAACACCATCATCGTCAAATACATCACGCGTACTACAACTTGCGTTTCCTGATGCAAAACTGCTTTTGTGTCTCGGTCTATTCAAGATCAATCGATGACTGTTATTAAGCAAGCTCTAATGGAATGTCATCTATTCGCGCACCAAGCTCTCCTGTTTTATTTTCTTTTTCTTTATTCACTACTGTGACTTTAAGTGAATTCGTTCATTACACCGTCGGATACTACGGTGAAGGCAAAGTCGCATGAGTGAATTTCACAGTTTCAGTATCTTCATGACAGTGTTTCCAGGGATTGGACGAAACTCAAGACCAGCCAAGACGTGACCTACTGAAAGTGACTGACCTCAGACTTATCTGGGACACATGGATGACAATCTGTTGTTCGAATTAGTCGTGTGTCCTTGCACATATGCTCAATACAAGTCCCGGTTTTAAGGTATGTCCACCAATGAGTTTTTAGTAGTCGAAGACACTATGACAAATGATAAGTGTTGCTCATATACCACCACACAATATCATATCTGCCACACTTGTCATTCTATGTGTTGCATATCTTACACTCACAGCTGGTATTGTACTTGTGTGTGTATTCATGCTCAACAAATATGTACCGTCGGTATATTTGAATTTTCCAAATACTGAATTATGTTTTGTACACTTAATGCAACTCGCAACTTAATCCTATATTACTTTTCAAATCATAACGTCCCAGTGATGTATACTACATGAAAACAGATCTAGATATCTAAATGTATTTGTTTCCATCTGTTTGTTTTTTACTTGCTGCAATCACGTTTCATGTTAACAATGTAATAAAAGGTGCCTTTTGAAAATGGACTTTGCTCTCAAAGGGTTCAAGCCTAATCTGAAAAGTTATCATGTATTTTCATTGGTAAATGTTATCCCTTTTAGCTGCATAAACCGTTTTAGTTTCAAAGCCATTAATCACTGCACGTTAATATAAGTAAAATGAAAACACTATACATGTACGTGTCGAAAACACCCCATGTTGTATTCAATTTTCTCATCTACACATGGAAATCTCTCTATGAAGTGATTACTATGAATAAAAGAAAAAAACATTCGTGTCTCTAAACGCACAAACAATCTTTCACATCTGAATAATGAATAATTCAACCTGGCTATAACCTAACCTAACCTGACCTGACCTAACCTAACCTCTCTTTCCCCGAAGGATGAATTTCAGCATCGTAAATCACTGATTCTGAAGATGATGTTGATTCATCTGTGACCTATAATCTCTTACCGTGACCTACTTATGCAAGTCCGTATACTAATCACTTTCCGGGCGGCCAACCAGATGTCGCATCTTCCGTACTCCCAGCTGATCATGTTGATAACAAACCAAACACACAGTGACATCTTTATCGGGCGGTACGTCTTCTCGAGACGCCTTACCCTCACTTCACGTAAATTGCCGACTCCGACCCACTGGTAATAAGCAAGCTAACAACACTTGTCAACAAAACCAAAACATTCTATCATCTGTAGCTAGTCTAGGAAAATCTAACAACACTTGTCAACAAATCCAAAATATTCTACCATCTGTAAGCTAGTCTGGGAAAACCTGACAACACTTGTCAACAAAACCAAAATAGTCGATCATCTGTAGCTAGTCTGGAAGCCTGAGTATGAAAAAAAAAAAAAAAGGCATCTAATGATCAAGACCACATTTCCTGACGAATTAGCAGCAAAGCACATAGAAGCCTAGCGGAAAACCGCACTGAAGCCTAGCAGGAAAGCACACAAAAGCCTAGCCGAAAAACACAGAGGAGCCAGTGTCTAGTGATCTCACGAGTGGAATCAATGAGAAATTTTGGTCAATGCTGAGACAAAGGAGGTGAACTTACTTCAGTATATCCAAATATACACTGCAGTACAGGAGGGGAAAAAAGACGTACGTTCAAATACACAAAGTCCATAGAGATACACATCATTTACAGTGCACTTTAAAGATAAACACCAGCAAGGAGGGATAGACAGGTAGGGGGCATTTAAGATGTCTTAAAAGATACAACGTAGCAAGAAAGCCGACGAAGATTCACTTACGATGTCCTAAAAGATAGACAAGAGCAGAGGAGGAGAGAAAGGGTGGTGTTGTATTTAGTCAAGTCCTAAACCTTACAACAGCAGCAAGATAGAAAAACAAGGTACAGTAGTCACATCTAGTACATCCTAAAAGATACATAACTGCAAGGAAAGTAAGATGAGTACACACCTTTGGTGTGTAACACTGGGTACACAGGAGCAAAGAAGAGGTATTGAGGACAGTGCAGGATGGGTCTGGCTTCACTGCTGTAAGAGTTAACTTGAACTGTCTTGGGTCAGTGATGGAAGTCGGTTCCTTAAAGATTACAATACGAAAAGGCAGCCTAATTATTTTTCTGATATAAATATAGTCCCTTGAAAAGACAATGATCCATATTGAATATTCAATTATTATGATAGAAGTGCAATTAGATCGACTCGATTATGACAAGGTTTTCTGTTAATGGGGAACTTTTAAGGGAACGGAAGTCAGGCTGAGAAAGTCTGGAACACACTAGAGTTAAGGCAGGTAGGTGCCCTACCATTACTGCAGCTCCTGTTATGAGGATCAAGGTCTCAAAATTGAAACGCTTCAGTTTTAGAAAACGTTATAGGAAGAAATAACGAGCTGAAACATTAACCATGATGCCAAAATGAGAGACAAGGGAAGGAAATTCACGAGACCGAAATAAATTCTTCAGTAACATCAACTGGAGTGGCAGAATTCATCAATGAAACAGATTTATCAATTTTTCTGTGAAGAATATAATGAGGGAATCGGTAGTGGTACGCTAATGACGAGAGGTGGAGAGCGTGGAATACAGAAAGAGAAACGGTGAACTAGAAAAGCTGAAAAGAGGCCACGGGAATGTTTAGATCCCCTTTTGGGAAAATAAGCATGGCACAGAGTATGAGGAATGAGGAAGGAATGAAAATAAAAGAGAAGAAGGAAGAAGGAACACAGAATATATATATATATATATATATATATATATATATATATATATATATATATATATATATATATATATATATAATGTATATGGTGAGCAAAAGACGAGGAACAAAACTCTAGGCTGTTACATACACCTATCAGAATCAAACCATCAATAAAGTTATAGATGCTTAAACTCAGGAACTATGATGCTAAGGCTGTTGAAACAGAGCCAGACTTCTGTTAGGAACTCGAAAGTGTTCTCACTTATAGAGACGCTACCGCCAATACCATACCACCATTGGGAACCACTGTCATAAGACATGAATAAGCTCTAACAGGACCCGGAGCCATATAAAGGGCGTGGTTCTGATGATGTCTCATCCTGTGTACTCAAAGAATATGCAGAGGCGTCAGACATGCTGCACCTATGAGGTAATCTACGTTCTCGAAGACGGGTCGCTGGCTTATTCTTTAGAACGTCAAAGCAATAATTGCTTTAAATTAAGTCTAGTCCACTGACAAGCAGAATAGGTAAAATACTGGAAAAGATGATCAAGAAACAAAGGGGAGAAAATCTGTAAGGATAAATAATTTTTGACTAAGAGAAAGTTCATGACATAATTTTTCACATTTGAAGATTTCTGTTTATTCAGTTTTTAGAACCTAATTTTTACTAAGTACTTTAAAGTTTACAATTCATTTCCTTAAGTGTTTACGATATGACATACCATTATATGTAAACAAACGTGCCATTAATTCTTACGGTTGTCTTTACAGCTTTACCTGGTGTAAACAAAAATGTTTCTGAGCAGTTCATTGTTTATCAATCCGTTTACATGGAAATCAGAGAGTATCGGCTTCTCAAAGACAGCATCACACAGTTATACATTCACATTCATTTACAATACACTTTCTACCTCAGAGCGCCTCATGGGTGGGGCAATCAGGCAGCTTGCAACACGTGCCACGGGTACGTACGCAAGCACAGTACCGTCATAGGGGCAAAGACAGAGAAACAAGGGAAGAAAACTGCTCATCATGCTACCTCGAGTGTAAGCTGGAATAACGTAAACAAACCCACATTGAGAAGATGAGGCAAGCTCTCTTGTTTTATGCTGCGGTGTCAAATTGTTTCTTCCACCCGACCATCAAAGAATGAAAGAGCAACTTAAGGAAATACATCGATCGTTGCCAGTAGATAGCAGAGGAGATTATGGTATTGTAAAGGCTTAAAATGAACTCAAAAAAAAAATGGTAGGATATGACTTACTACTTCAGAGATCTGTGACGACAACAAAAAATCGTGCAAGAATTCCTAAAAATCCAAATGAATTGCCCCTTTATAAATCTTAAACATTATCACACAGAATCGGAATATTAAGGACAAACAACCATCTATTTACCATCCTGCTTTGCATTCCATACTTGGGTCAACACTAACATGGTACACTGATGTAGAATTTCCATGTATTATTGGCCACAAAGCTGGAAATGAACTGAACAAATCCAGACCCCTGACTGAATTTGAATACTTGTGACAACATTTGTTTAAAGTACACCAAAGGCAATATAGATAAAGTTAAGGGACAGAGGACTGCCTATCATCCAACTAAATGATTCGTCAATGTAAAACACAATTAGGTCATTGAAGTATACTGTCTGTAACACACTGTATGATTACCTAGCAGGAGACGTGTCCTTTTAATTGATAAAGAGAGAGTTCGATCCACTGACACTTCACTGAGGAGTGAGTTAAATCGTGGGTTATTAGCAGGAGACGTGTCCTTTTAATTGATAAAGAGAATTCGATCCACTAACACTTCACTGAGGAGTGAGTTAAATCGTGGATTATTAATTCGTGATTTTCGCTCACGAAAATCTTCAGTATCAGCACCATATAGCACATCCTTCTTGGTGCTCGAGACAAAAGAGAGGTTGTATATGGAGTAACCTATACTGATGATGCTGAGGCATCATCTTCCACGTGATTTCTGTAAAGTAACAACACAATCAAAATGTAATGCAAGACTGTGGCTATTTTACCAGTATTGTCTTCACAGAGAAACACAGCACTGTGTTCACTGCATTTCTTGTCAAGTGACTCATAATGGTTGAGGCAATTCATTCATGTATGAAAGGACGTTTAATTATTCCTGTAGTAAAAACATCTGATTTTACTAATGCGCCATGAACTTTAGGATGATATATACATATATACATGATATATACATAATCTGCTTTCGAAGCTTCAGATTGTGAATATCATAAAAAATAAAATATGTAAGCAAAGGATAGTCCTTTCCCTTCAACTGTGCCTACAATGTTTAAGGGGTATTTTCAAGGTAAAATACCACCTAAAACTCAAGATGATCCCGTAACGTGGTTTTTGTGTACTGGTCCTCTTGTCCTGTGGCCTAAATGTATATATCTAATGTGTTTCCAGTTGAGAAAATGATCACATGAAACTAAACAGAAAATTCAATAACATGGGAAACAGACGATTGGTTGTCTTTTCTCGATATGGGCAAATCTCAAATCATGTGTATGATAAGAAGGCAGCCCAAATTCCGCCAAAATTGATCATTTTACTCATGATGACAAATCTCTTATAGAGAGAGTGGAGTCATCGTCTGTGTGTGTGCGCGTGGGTGTGTGTGTGTGCGTATGTGCGTGGGTGTGTGTGTGTGTGTGTGTGTCTGTCTGTCTGTCTGTGTGTCGGTGTAAACATGGAAACCTTTTTACTGTTGCAACAAAAAGTTAGCCTCGTATATCTCAAGTAATCTGCGGCGACCTGACCTGAGGGATTAAGAACGTGACCAGAAGGGATGCTGCTCCCCTCGCTCGTCCGTCGTGGGGGAGGAGGAGGAGGAGGAGGAGGGGGTTTACTGGTAATTTCACCAAATCCCTCACCTTCGTGACAAATTAAACTCTATCTAAAGAAATCATGTCCATCGCCAACGTCATCTGGCTTATGACACTTTAAGTATACCAACTCTTCGTCTTGGGGAAGAAAAAAGAAAAAGAAAAAAAAGATCGAGGGTTTTTTTTAGGGCAAAGTGAGAACGACTGAAAACTGTGGTTTCGTCATGTAATCCCCAACGATTGAAATGGTAGCGCAGTTGGCCGACTGCCGCGCCCGGAACACGAACCCTGGCCGGGTCCCGTGTGGGAACTCGTGGTCAGCCACGCTAACTACTGCACCACGGAGGCACACACATACACACAAATATATATACATATATATATATATATATATATATATATATATATATATATATATATATATATATATATATATATATATATATATTGGGAGAAACCTGCAGCTTTTCCCATCTGGTACTTTGATATCTCGCCTGTGTTCATATAGATTCTTTGGGGAAATTTTTTCCTGTTTCACCAAAGCGTCCTTTATCTAAACATCCATTACATGGTCATTGTATATATATATATATATATATATATATATATATATATATATATATATATATATATATATATATATATATATCCGTCCGCTCCATCTTTATGACTCATTCCGTATAATGTACCACTTATGTAGCACTGACTCGTGTAATATATGGAGTCTATGTATTCAGAGGCAGTACTAACTCCTACCTCTTGGTATGCTTTCTTCTATCCTTTTGATATTTCTTCATCTTTCTAATAATCGGGGATAAATGGCCCTCCAGGACAGAAAGCTTCCTTAGCGGCTACATACGAGCTAAAAACTTATAGAATTTTTTGGGGTGATAAACACCATCATCTTTTCTCATGTAACCGTGCAAAGGTAACAGATGCTCTTCCTAAGAACAATAAATATACAGATGACGTTCTTACTCCAGCATCAGGAAATGTAAAATGACAGGAAACAGCTGGGATAAGTTTCCTCCTATACCCAATTAATTTTCATACTGCTCTCTGATCTTAACATGTAGGACGGGGTATCACAGTATCATTTTTCCCACTCAAACTTTAGCATGATAATGATACCAGCCGCTCACCTTTGAAAATTCTAATTGTTGGGCCATGGAGAATAAATAAATAAATAAACAAATAAATAAATAAATAAATATATATATATATATATATATATATATATATATATATATATATATATATATATATATATATATATACGGTTCAAAAGACTTCATATCCTGGTTAGCCTAAAATGGTCATACCATATTTCTGTCCTAAATACGCTCTTTTCCCTCCCTAAATATCTATTACCCCCAGCACACAGTTTCACTCATCCAATACGTGTTTTGACAGTCACTGCTAATGTCAGATTAAGTTAATGGAAGGCCTTCTCAAAAAGGAAAAAAAAAAATTATCAAGGATTGGGACCTCATATCCAAGCAGAGAACGCCGACCCTTCTGTAATTCAAAATAATTCATCATTTCAGCGATGTCTCTCAACCGTTCTTGTATTGTGACGGTGAAATGAAACTGTACCGGACAATACATTCAGGTCTCTGAGAGGATGTTTCCATCTTCACACATTCACGGAAATGAGTTGATTTATACATTTCATATGATCTATACATATATGAAGAGATATATATAGCTATATAGATACAAAGACTGATCAATGGTGGTAGCTGACCTTTACACCTAACTATATCAGAAAATATATATATATATATATATATATATATATATATATAGAGAGAGAGAGAGAGAGAGAGAGAGAGAGAGAGACTGATGGTGGAAGTTGACCTCTACGCCTATATCAGAATATCTCTCATCTTAAAACCCTTAAAAAAAAAAAGGAAGAACCTGATTTATGTACAAAAGCTCATCATTCTGCATCTTCAGTAATGGAATCTCATCATCAAAAGGCACAATGTGATTTAATCTCAAGACACAAATATAAACATACCCTCTCACAGATCCTTGAATGACAGTAGACCGTCACCAATTTCTGTCGGGTATCTATGATCAAGGCTGTCAAAATTACGAGTGAACAACCTTCAGTGCACAAATGGTTGAGTGAAATGAGAACTGAGCTATTTGAATGTGGTCCAACGATGGTAAAGGTACCATCCATGCAGTGGGCGCGTGTATGGTCTAAAAACTATATTGAACACCTGAGAAGGTGTATATTGAACGCCTGAGAAGGTGTATATTGAACACCTGAGGAGGTGTATATTGAATACCTAAGAAGGTGTATATTGAACACCCGAGAAGGTGTATATTGAATACCTAAGAAGGTGTATATTGAACGCTTGAGAAGGTGTATATTGAACACCTGAGAAGGTGTATATTGAACACATGAGAAGGTGTATATTAAACACATGAGAAGGTGTACATTGAACACATGAGAAGGCGTTTCATATAATCTTTTTTCTTAATTGATAGTTATAGTTTTCTTTTATATGAAATACTAAGTCTTATGAGAACTATGACCGACTGTGGTACAGTCTGTCTTATAAGTGTGGGCTTTGTGAACAATCTAAGTGTGGGCTATGCGTAGAGTCTAAGGTACTTGTAGTTACTTAAAAAGGTATCTATCAACAAACCTTATGCACTGGTGAGGGCGACACCTTTAAGTAACTTTACCCTTAAAAGAAAAATATATATATATATATATATATATATATATATATATAGGTTACAGATATGAATATACAGAAGAGAGTTGGCGCCCCCCTAGCATCAGTACATATCAAACAGGCTCCACTTGGTGTTACCCTACCCTCCCTCCCTAAAACAGTTGTCAGGTTTGGGTCATTCTGTTCATCTAAATTGTGTATGGAATCTGCTACATTCACACCACGGTGGCACACTTGTTTTTTTGTTTTTTTGTGTGTGTGTGTGTGTGTGTGTGTTTTGGTCTTCTTTCCAAATCAGAAAAAGTACCGCGTTTCTGTCTGTGTATTTGGGTTTGAGTGCTTGTGAACGATATGAAAATAATTACGTTTTGTCTTAACATAAACAGGCAAGCAAATTTGGAAGTTATATATATATATATATATATATATATATATCATCCCTGGGGATAGGGGAGAAAGAATACTTCCCACGTATTCCCTGCGTGTCGTAGAAGGCGACTAAAAGGGAAGGGAGCGGGGGGCTGGAAATCCTCCCCTCTCGTTTTTTTTTTTTTTTTTTTTTTTTTTTTTTTTTTTTAATTTTCCAAAAGAAGGAACAGAGAAGGGGGCCAGGTGAGGGTATTCCCTCAAAGGCCCAGTCCTCTGTTCTTAACGCTACCTCGCTATCGCGGGAAATGGCGAATAGTATGAAAAAAAAAAAAAATATATATATATATATATATATATATATATATATATATATATATATTTTTTTTTTTTTTTTCTTTCTTTTTCAAACTATTCGCCATTTCTCGCGTTAGCAAGATAGCGTTAAGAACAGAGGACTGGGCCTTTGAGGGAATATCCTCACCTGGCCCCCTTCTCTGTTCCTTCTTTTGGAAAATTAAAAAAACAAAAAACAAACAATATATATATATATATATATATATATATATATATATATATATATAAATATATATATATATATATAATATAATTAGTCTACAAAATCTAATAACTTTTTCACAGGCATGAAAACTTCCCGAAGGAACATACTAAAATAAGAATTCATATCATAACACCTCTGCAGCGGTGTGCTTAACAAGAAGAAGCTTTTGGATACATCTGCATCAACACCCACAGTAACACACGACACACCAAGCATATACTCCACGTTCCACCTGTGTCCCTTACACCTCCAACCGTAGGAGGGGGGGTATGATCTGTGTTATCTCTGACCTCGAGGGACATAATCCATGTTATCTCTGACCTCGAGGGGTATGATCAGTGTGTTATCTCTCCCCTCTTGACCTCTCATTTCACCGTCTACATCCGTAATACAACATCAGCATCATCATCTGGTGACCAGCCACACTCCGATATCCCCCAACACACACACACATATACCTTTACCGAAGACCCGTCACATCTCAACTCTCTGCCCTTTTCACTGCTACACTTTATCTCTAGCCATAGTTTTCAGTCTCTTTCTTTTTTTTTCCCCCTTTTCTCTTTCGTCCGTCGTGAATCATTACCGTGACGACCTTCAATCATCTTCCCTCAAACGGTCATCTCTTACTGTGCAGATAATGGCTGACGGGGAGGCGCGTCCTACTTGGGTGATACCCAGACCCCGGTACAATGCTTTGGCAAAAAAATACTTCTAACGTTTCTCTCTCTCTCTCTCTTTAGCAGCATCCGAAGCAGCAGCAAAAGGAAAAGAAAAAAGAAAACGGCCGGACGATTCTAAGTATACAAACGCCGTCTCGCACCGCAGATCAAGCAGGAGGAACGCCCTTGTAATTGTTTCGACACCTTCAGGACCCGTTGTGCTTCGGCGCCGATCCCATGATATAAATGGGATTAAATAGCACTTTATAGATGTTATGAAAAGCTACCATAGCAGCGAGGCCTCTTCTTAATGGTTCATTTATCAGATAGGAAAGCTGTGAAACCATTGAGATGGCTCCTGCATCTCTCACTAAAGTTAGTAAAACCATATTAATGTCTCCTTTCCTTTTTCTTAATTCTTTTTTTTTTTTTCCAACAAAGGCAATGAGGCCTAATAATGACCTCTTGCTTTTAAACAAAAGCCATGATGGCTTACTGATGACCTGCGTTGTCACAAAAATAAGAGCAGTGGAGCCTATAATTGATGGCTTCTACACGTTAAAAAGCACCACTCCTAAGTACTCTCAACGCTCAAAAAGGTAAATGATATTTGATTTTAACTTAATTACCAATCCTTCCACCAGGTATTTGGTGGTCTACCTTCAGCCAGCAGTAAGTAATAACCACGTGACGTTGTATCTCAAGAAGAAAAAATAAATATATCGTAAAACACATTAACCTCTGATATCAACTCAGCAAATATCGACAGACACGAAACTCATTCTCCTAAAAGAAATTAAGAAAAAAGAATGTATCAGAATTTCTGATATCGAGAGAAAAAAAAAAAAACATTTTCCAAATAGACCAACTAATCTAGCGTGTGTTCACCAATGACCTACTGTTTATCTAGTGAAACTGGAGCTTTGCAAAGCACTTTTGGTGAGGGGGGGAAAACTCTAGGGGAAAAAGTGAACTCATTCGTGTTCCAACAATTTTCTCCTTGATTACTTCTGTGCTTCGTTCATCCCTTAACAACCTACCTCTACTTTACGCGGAAATTGCAAAATGCACATAATTGCGCATAATTCTTTTTTTAAAGAAAAATCTCCAATATGAATGCCATGGATGTCCCAAAATTCACAAAAAAACCGCATTTTTTTCTTAAAATGCTCAGTAATGTGTTTGCCATTTTCTTAGAGGGAATATCCACCCAAGCAATAATTATATTTTTCTCATTCTATATAAAGGGAAAGTATCAACACAATTCCCAAATTATCACTGGGATGCATATTAGCTCTGCATTCGTCAACAAATATTTAAATTCAGAGCAAGGAAAACGTACAACTACGTGCATTTTGCCTTTTACATATTTTGCACTAAGACGAAATCATTTGTCTGGAACTGAAGACATTTCATAATGTATGAGATGTAAAGACGATGAAAAAAATCAAATAAATGAAACTGAATACATAAGTAAACTACCAAATTATTTACCGAGTTCGTGGAATTCGTAGAGCGCTAGTACCTAACGGTCATTCAATTCTTTTTTTAGCAAGAAGAATTATCTCATCAATATCATAAAATCTGATTTCCTCTAAAAGATATACTAAAATAAAAATAAATTTTTTTCATATCAAATTACGTTTTGGTTTCCTTTAAAAACAAATCATGTTTCTTCACATTAACATTATACACTTAAATAGCCACAATGAAATTCCCGGAGTCGATTGGAATAATAATAATAATAATAATAATAATAATAATAATAATAATAATAATAATAATAATCCACTTGATGTGAGGGTCTACAATAGTGTATGACGAAATATAAATACTCTTGAAATCGCGAAACCAAAAGTGTAGCAGATACACGTAACAACAGAGGGTAGATCTCAAATGTAGCAGGAGATAGCAGCTAAACGCAGACGCCTTTGGAGTGATAATAAGTACACACTGACGAGACCGTACACCCAATAAGACCATAGTACATCATAGTCTATATGAGGGTTAGAACATATAGCCTTGCCCAGGTCAGAGATCATGCGCACTTAATATACCCAACACCAAAAGTCGTGCCATCGTGCTCAGCTGGTCATGAACCAGTGGGGAAAGGCCGATAACCTTTAACAAGCACAACGGTGCCTGTACGAACTTATGTGAAAAGTAATTCACCCCCTCTGACAACCACCATCTGCGCCGGTAACAGCCAACGGAAAACAAGACTCTCTTAAAATCACTTGTTTCCACTGCAGCCAATGAAAGAGGAGATCCCCCCCCCCCTCCTGCTACAACTACATCTCTCCCCACACCAGCCAGCTGGGGAGCAAACACCGTCTGTTGTAACCACCCCATAATCCCCCCCCCCCAACACCAGCAAATGAGGAAACACATAACTATAACAAACCAATGTCGTTGCGACGCTTGTGAATGCAGCAGATACTAAACCGTCACGTAAGTTGATTTCACAAGGTTTCGGTACGACTCCATCTCTGGGGTATGGCAGTTTTACAGCTTTACGTAACTATGCCCGGGAGGGGCATTATTCTATACACTGTAACGAATGCTGTATATATATATAAAAAAAAAAAACGTTCCGCAGTACGTAAATACTGACGCAGTGTATGAGGTATTCTTATTTATTCAAAAGGCATCATTATCTAAGACCCAGCTAAGTGTAAGGCGACATTCATCCATAGATTACTTACCTACTCGCCTGTACTCGCCTGTCTGTCTATCTGACTGTCTGTCTGTCTGTCTGTCTGTCTGAACTTCTGATACAAATCTAAAATGAACATTTTAAGACCCGCTTGACTCTTTGCGAATTAAGAGACCAAAACGCCCTGAGCGACGACCTCAGCGCCATTGTACCTATGTAATACAACAAGACGCCCAGGAGATAATGTATGGGCATTGCCAGCCACTACCGCCATCGACATCTTTTCCCACTCGTTGACCAGATAAACGAGGAAGAGAAAACTGTTGGCGTCTCGTCGTTACTGTCGCGCGGACCTGCTCTTCCTCCTCCTATAACTCCTGGTTATCGTACCTCCTTCCTGCAAGTTCCCTCCTCCTCCTCCTCCTCCCCCATTTGCCTCCTGCCCATCCCCCTCCCTGGCCTGAAGCCCCATTTACCTGCCACCACCTACACCCGTCCGCTGTATTCCTCCCTCCCTCCCGTCCCCATTACCCGACACTGCCGACACTTCTCCCTTTACTCGAATTTGTGTAACTCCATTACTTGACACCCTCCATGCATGCCTCCCTCCTACCTACCTAGCAGCCCCACTCCCGTTACCCTCCATCCTTCTCACCCACCCCTCCTAAGTCCTCACAAGGCTCTTCCTCCTCCTCCTCCTCCTCCCCATGTGTGCCTCAAGTACACCAGAGCACCACCACCACTGCCATCCTTCCTCAATCCCCGTCTTGATCTACGCCTACTTCCACTCTCCTTTTTGAGCCTCATCTCCGGATAATCCCAGCTTCCCTCCAGAGGAATGTCCCGAGAAGCGAGCGACCTCTCCCCAACCCCTTCCCTCCATCCCATTCCCCCTACCCATTTCCCCATGTCCAGACGTAAACCCCCCTTCCCCTTCCTCGTGCAGGTCCACGCACAGAGAGAGAGAGAGTCCCCCTCCCTCCTCCTCTTTCCCCATCCGTTAGACGACCATATCCAGACGACAGTCCCCTTCCCCCTTTTCCCTCCCATCCCAGGGTCTTTATCCAGATATCCCCCCCCCCCTTCCAACCCCTTTTCCCTCCCCCTTGTGAATCCTACGTCCAGAGCACCCCTCTCCCGTCCCTCTCCCACCACACCCTCAGAGCACCACATCCAGACAGGGGCCATTTACCCCCCACCCTTCCCATCCCCTGAGGGCCCACGTCCAGACGAGACAACACCCCTTTTACCTTTCCCATCACTCACCCACCTGTCCCAGCCTACGTCATCAGCCGGTGTCAACGCCATATGACATATACACTCCCCCCTCCCTCGGCCGTGACAGCGTCTCCCTCCCTCCCTCCCTTCCCAGGACGGGTGTATGCCCATAGCATTACACTTGCTTCTCTTCACGGTCCACCAAGGGTGGATCTTCCGTCTGGCCGGCTCTCTGTGTATCGGCTAGGGATTAATCCTTTTTAATCCGTACATTTTAAGTTCGCAGAAAATTGACCGATACACTGAATTATCCGTTACGCGGGGAAAGCCTTATCCGCAGCCGTACACCCGAACTATTGGTGGGGCGCTGTGTGTGCTGTTCCCAGCAGCCGCGCCTTTCGGGGGGTCCTCTCAGCAGCAGCAGCAGCACCAACGGTCCCAGCAGTCGCATCGCCAGTCCCAGCAAGCCACACCATCGGTCCTAGCAGCGACACAAACGGTCCTAGCAGCCACAGTAATGGTGTCCTAGCAGCCGTGTACACCACCAGCCCCATCTGCCACCACCAGTCCCAGCAGCCACATCACCAGTCCCAGCAGCCAACATCACCGCTCCCAGCAGCCACATCACCAGTCCCAGCAGCCAACATCTCCGGTCCTAGCAGCGACACCAGTGGCCTCCGTAGCGACACCATCCGACACAGTCGGCCGCCGCGACCCAAGCGGGTCCCCCATAGCGACAAGCGCTCACCTCGCTTCCGGGGAATGATGACCAAAACCACCACATAAACCACACGAAAAAAAACCCGTCAGCAAACCCTAAAATAAAAACAGGTATAAACCAGGACGTTTAGGATGATAAACCCTTAGATAAAAGAACAAGAAGTCTGATTAACTTTATAAACCCGCGTACCTGCAGAATACGAAGTTGCAGGTAACGTGTCATTTCATACCCAAGGGTAAACCAATCCAGGGTAAACTAATCCAGGGTAAACCAATCCAGGGTAAACTAATCCAGGGTAAACCAATCCAGGGTAAACTAATCCAGGGTAAACCAATCCAGGATAAATTAATCCAAGGTAAACCAATCCAGAAGATCACAGAAGACACAGGTACATGCTTGTATATCAACATAAAACTTAAAGAAACAAACGTGCGTATATTTTGAAACTCGGGCAAAATTTCATCTCTGTATTAATGAATAAAGCCAGGTACATACTGAATGTGAATACAATCATGTACACCAGGCAGAAATCAACGTGTACAGCATGATGTAAACCCAGGTACAAATCAATCTTTATATCCTGATGTAAACCCAGATAGAAAATTAATGTGCATACAATGATGTAAACCAGGCAGAAATCAATGTGTACAGCATGATGTAAACTCACGTACAAATCGATCTATGTATATATCTATGTATATATCACGATGGACACCCAGATATAAATCAATATGCATACCACGATGTAAACCCAAGGGCAAGTAAACAATGGAAATTCCTAATCTCAGGTGCACACTTACAGTACCACTGTACCATTACAGTTCATGAGGCAAACTTATCCACAACTAACCTAACCTAAAAAAAAAAAAAATTAACCCAAGGATAAAGCAACGACTGCCACTTAAAAAAGTATGTGTGTGTTGTGTGTGTGTGTGTGTGTGTGTGTGTGTGTGTGTGTGTGTGTGTGTGTTCTGAAAATGATGATTACTTCTTAAAAGAAAGAGATACAACTTACAAACTAATTCATCTATTTACCCAATACACGATCTCTTAGGCTATATACCTCTACACCATGTGTGGCGGCGAGGCACATATTTTGAGTGGCTTGTGGATATGGTGTAGTTCCTTAGAGTTTCTTCTTTTTTTTCTCTCAATCGACCTTACAGTTTCTAACGGGCGTCTACATATCAAACGCTCACTAGGCATTTACTATGAACCGATCTTAAAAAACTTAGCAAAGCTTGCCCCTAAACTTAAAGGAACCATGTAAATAAATAAGAGTAAATATGTAAACAAATATAAATAAACACACACACACACATATATATATATATATATATATATATATATATATATATATATATATATATATATATATATATATATATATATATATATATATTCAAAAACACTAGAGAACGGAAACAGGGGATTCCTGAGCGCTTTCGTCTACTACCACATCTTTAGTGCACTAGTTACAGAGAGAAAATACATAAAGGTTATGTATACAGAGCTGGAGGAGACATGGAATGGGGTCATGAAACCATGTAATTAGTGAGAGACGAGGTTGGCACAAGGGTCTGCGCGACTCACCCTCAACCTGACCTTGACCTGATATCTCCCGTATGACCTCGCCCAGGTAAAACCAAGACACAAATTTGATTCACATAAAGTATAAAACAAACTCATAAACAGTTCACTAAACCTCTTTACAATTTTCTCCACAATAAATGGATCTAATTTACACATGCCTTGACATATATATATATATATATATATATATATATATATATATATATATACACTTGTCTTTAATTTATAATTTAGTAGGAGAGCCAGTATGCACTCCTGGGGTCGGGTTGTGAGTACCTATATGCATGTATACGTAGGTGTCTGCCTGTCTGCCTGTGTGTCTGGCAGGCAGCAATCATCCAAACCAGAGCTGATGTAGCTCCAGAGAGGCAGCACCTGTGTCTCGGGTAGTATAGGGCCAATGTCACGAACCACTTCAGTTCCTTGGCGACCGGCAGAAAATTTCTCCCCAGGAGTTTTGCCCGGGGGGGGAGTCAAACCCCATCCCCCCACACCAAAACCTGCGCCATTTCTTTTCAGCCATAGGCTTTTTTTTTTTTAACATAGGAATTTTCCTTCATGAAATTTACAATGTGGGGAAAAAGAAAGTCCAGCTCTTGAAAGGCTTCCCACCGATTTTATTCCCACGTATTTCATCCCATCATAAGAGTCCTGCTTTTCCCGTGCTGATGGTGACGTATTCAGGTTCTGTCATGGTTGGTAACTCTGCATCCTCCACGTCATTCTTATATCCTGGCCATGGGTATACACACACCCCGTATATATATACACACACACACACATATATATATATATATATATATATATATATATATATATATATATATATATATATATATACATATATATATATACATATATATATAGAATCACCCTAGGATCTCTTTCCAGAGGCTCCTGCAACTTAAGCCTGCACTACTTTCAGTATCAGGATCATGTGGACCCCCTTTGGAATGAGAAGTTCTTTGTGGACACGACTACCTATAAGTTCTGTATGGGGTATCTATCTCATGAGAAAATTTTCTAATATCACAGAACATTTTCAAATCTGCTTGCCCGCATCAACCATGCCTTGATTTGCTTCTTCATTCTTGTGAATTCAACCGCCATTATTATACCAATTTCGGAACGAGTGTTTCCCGTTGCTATTCTATCCCTCCATCTCTCGAGAATCCTCCACAAGTGCACGTCATCAATGTTCCAAAAACTGAAATGGTGAGATCAGGTCACACACACACACACACACACACACACACACACACACACACACACACTCACTTTCCTCTCTTGCCTGGTGGGCAAATCTAAGGCATTTAGTTCTTCCTTGTACCTCGGCTCTCTCAATCCTAGTGCCATCTTTGCTGTTCTCCTCTAGACCTTCTCTTTTTACCCTTTTTTCTGCCTTTTATGAGGTGCGGTAACCAAATCTAAGAAGCATATATCTATAATAATCATATTCTTGGCCTTACTGAGGATGTGAACAGTTTGCAGAATCCTTCCTTATCCATGAACTAGAAGACAATTGTAAGTATTTGCCAGCAAACAGTTGGTCTCCTAAATTATTCTCTCCGGCGACAGGCTAGGGACGATTTCGACACCCATTTCATATTTCGCATCATCTTTAAAACTCTCATTAATCAAATCTGTAATGCATTTTTCTGATTTTTCTTTTTTAATTTGTAAACTTGGTACCAAAATTCGAAAATCTATCGTGGTTTCCCTAAATAGATACCATTCTGAGAGCAGTTTACCATTTCTCAAATAACTCTTATGTAAAATACTTTGTTACTCTGATACCAGAGAGATTATATGGCAATTACTTCACATCAAAGTACCAATAACATTCTTCATTTTCAAGACAGTAATATGAATATGTATGCCAAAGATATCTATCTTGGAGACCTAAAAAGAATTATTTTTTCCCACACTGATCTGTCAGTCATCAGTAACTTTAGGTAGTCCCTTGTGAAATTCAACTGGGGGAATTTTCGTATGTCTTCCTAAATAAGAATTTTTCATTGACTCAATAACTGGAATAATATGGAACTACACCGTTTATAATACATTTATATAACTCATCAATCTTCATCTTTGTCTTTCCTTTTGTTTTCTAACCTACATGGAACGAACAGTACTC
This sequence comes from Panulirus ornatus, assembly GCF_036320965.1. Lineage (NCBI taxonomy): Eukaryota > Metazoa > Arthropoda > Malacostraca > Decapoda > Palinuridae > Panulirus > Panulirus ornatus. The sequence goes on along the minus strand of NC_092259.1, from coordinate 7,240,612 downwards.
TGAATCTTTATATATATATATATATATATATATATATATATATATATATATATATATATATATATATATATATATATATATATATATTTGCGTTTTATTGTATCATTTCGAGAGCCCATTTTTCTTTCCTGAGTTCTTACATTTCTATCCTACTTCGGAAAATACACACATTACGCTCAAGGACTTTCTAGCCATCCCTTTTTCTTGATGTTTCTGTATATACACCGTATACCTTGATTCCATCTTATCGTCTCGCAACACAGCTCTCTGAACCAGCAACACTATTTCCTCCTTTTTCTTCTCTTTTTTTTTTCTCGAAGTCTCTACAACCTTAAAATTGTTTTTCTTATGACCAACACAATCTGTATAGCGGGGGGGAGGAAAAATCTTGGCCGTTACATGCAGCTGAAGGTGTGACTGCAATATGCAAGCTTTGAGGGAGCGCTTCAAAGTGGTAGCCGCAATACAAAATCTATGCAACAGTGTCCGCAATGCAAAATCTTTGAAGAACTGTGTGTGTGTCTGTGTGTGTGTGTGTGTGTGCGCCAGCAGTGTGTTCGCCAGCAGTTTATACCAGCTGTTCAACTCGAGGACACGGTATGGTGTGCAGCCGCAGCGTACAGCTCCTCAAGCCCTGGGCTTGGCAAAACATCAGGGCATGACCGCAATGCAACCGAGACTGTGGTCCTGCAACCAAGAAAGGTCGAGTAGTGCCATCGATATATATATATATATAGTGACTAAGACTCCCACGTAGCACAAAGAAAATAGGAAGCCAATCGCACTATACAGTTACTGATGTCCTGGGTACAAGAATATGCCATGCAATTCGCAATATACAGTTACTGAGGTCCTGAGTGCAAGAATATGCAAAGCAACTTGCAATATACAGTTACTGAAGTCCTGGACATAAGATGATGTCAGGTCACGGCCGTATGATAAAGTCCAGATCGCAAAAAAAAAATGACCTTAAGTCAGCCACAATATATACTACAGGCACAGAAGACATCGCCACAGTATACACTCCACAAAAGTCTCACTCACAGAAGAAAATGTGAAACAACTGCCACACTCTACTTAATAAGTCGTGGTCGCAATAATCTTTGAAACTCGCTGCCGTAATATGCAGTCTCAGAAAGTCGCATCTGTAACATACAAACTAAAGAAGTTCATGTCCGCAAAGCGCAGCTCCTGAAGTAGCTGGTTGGGATGGCTCGTGAAAATAGAGCGTCTTCTCACTGCACGACTGTGGATTACAGTTCCCGAAACCCTAACAGTCGTTGTGGAAAGGCATTTTAACGTCCTGTGAGGTATAAACAGGATTTCCTACAGGGGAAGACGCCACCTGGTTAAGTTTACTCTCTCTCTAAAGAAACCCATTTCTACCCATCCCCCTCACGACTTTCTCATTCCCTTTCACGTAGATGTGTACATCTACCACACAACACAATAAAGAAAATATACTTGACATCACTAACCTACTACCTGGTTAAGTTTAACATCTCTAAAGGCCTTTTCTAACTCATACCATTTTCTTCTTTCTTTTGAACAATTGTACTGAATATGCTGCTCCATCGTTTGACAAAGATCTAAATCTAAGTCAATAAAGAGAGCAAATTCTGGATGAATCAGTCCATAAACCACATACAATCTAACACATGAAGCTGTTAGAGTCGGCTGTCGGTCTCTCCTCAAGGAATAACAATCATGACACGACCATAATCCACATTTAAAAAAAATTGGAGTAATATGTCACCTGATAAAGTTAATAGCTGGCGACACCAAGATCCATTGATAAACACATTATTCCCTGAAGAGATCTTAAAAAAAAAAGAGAAAAAGAATCTTATAAAAAATCTTGAATAATTCAGAAGGATATCATTTGTATTTCTTCATCAGAGAAGATTATGTTCACGTTCGTACGTACTCACAACTTCATCACGGGCACAAAGGCACGTCCAGTTACTAACAAACTAGGTTTTTTGAGGTGGGGTTTTGTTTTTTCCCCTCCCATAAAGCGTTCTCCTTTTGTTTACGGTCTAATTTTAGGCATGAACCCGGGTAAGCTGACAGAGAGAGAGAGAGAGAGAGAGAGAGAGAGAGAGAGAGAGAGAGAGAGAGAGAGAGAGAGATCCCCCACACCCTCTCCAGTCCACACGCTACCCTGGCCCAATCAAACAGGGGATACATGATGCTTCCAATTCCCTTTAATTAACCACAAAAACTCCTGCTGGACCGACACTCCCCAGCCCATCACGCCACCTGCAGTTAAAGTTAGCTAGGAAGTCGCACCAAGCCATCCTACTTTTCCCTAACAACACCCTACTTTTTTCCCTGATCAAATATCATTCAACTAATTTTATGAAGCCAAGCCACCCTGTTAATGAACCCACGCGGGTTTAATTAAGCCACAACACCCCGAAGTAATAAACTATATACCACCCCGGGGTCAATCACACCACAGCTGGTTGAAAAAAAAAACTGTAATTACACGTAATTAATCTCTAACGTACCTGGTGAATATGCATGATATGCATGAATGATCCCAGCACAGAAGAGGCCAATCACACAGCGGCCCCTCTAGGTTAATCAGTCCACGCTACCTTGGGCTTCTAACATCATACGCATTAATCAAACCACGCCACAGTGGGTCTATTTACACCCGCGTTAGTCCAACCACGCCACAGTGGGTCTAACTACACCTGCGTTAATCAAAGCACGCCACGGTGGGTCTAACTACACCCGCGTTAATCAAGCCACGCCACAGTGGGTCTATTTACACCCGCGTTAGTCCAACCACGCCACAGTGGGTCTAAGTACACCTACGTTGATCAAACCACGCCAGACCGAGTCAAATCACGCCACTATGGATTAATTAACCACAGCACGCCACCTTCGGTCAAATCAAACCACTACGTCTTCGTTAATCAAGCGACGTCATCGCAGATTAATCAAGAAATGGTCTCATAAAACTGACGCCCTGAGTGAGTTCAACTTGCCTAGACAACCGCATTTGTTGGCTGCACCGCGTTAGGCCACCCTGAGATTATAATCAGACCAACCAAGCCTCACTACACCAACAAACCATGAATTAACCAAACCACGTCATTGTAAAAACCACACTGCCCTGTATACAAAAGGAACACCAGACGAATTCAAACACCACCAACAGACCACTGTGAGGTCCCCTTCGCGGCTGCTGTGTGATAGTGGAAAGAGAACATGAACATCACACATCAGCGATAGTACATGTACTAAAGAGCAAAGACAGTGAGGCTCTCCTGCGCGAGTACATCCCCAGTTGTACAAAAGTACATCACTCTATTGGTCACTCAAACCATAACATCACCAAATTCATATGATCAAGCTTTTATACCCTCACGTGAGCCGTCTGCGTGTCTTCCCGGACGCTGAAAAGGAGTCTCGCGACCCCGTGGCACGCGCTTGGATGCCGCTTCCCGAAGAGACTGTGTGCGGACACCAGCCACACGAGGATCGACCGTTATGATACCAGCCTCCCTCTCCTCCTCCTCTTCGAACTGCCGTTCCATCTTCGAAGTGTCACGTCCACAAGGACCCAAGCAGCAATGACTGATTTCACTTGTTTACATTCTCCATTCTTCTGTCATTCGAGATGGTCATGACTGAGGCAAGTCTCCGCCCGAGTCTTGTCGGTTTAAAGGAAATAAGAAATATGAAGCCATGCTACCATGAATGAAAACCAAGGCAACCTGGGAGAATCATCTAGCGATTCTACCATGGGTTAAACCAGGTCAAGCTGGTTAATCCAGCCATGCTACCATTAATCAAACCAGGGCGACCAGGGGAAATCAAGCCACGCTAACATGAATTAAACCAGGACAACCTGGTTTAATTAAGCCATACCATTTCGGGTTCATCCGTCATCTGCCGCCCTGCTCACACAGCAAGCCACTGTAGTTTGATCAAAGTCTGCTGGACAGGGTTAATCCAGCCTTGTCATTTTGGGTTAATCACAGAGCGACACCCAAGATCAGTCACTCGGGTTAATCATCTCATAATCCCCCGGGTCGATCACACCACGGCACTCTGGGCTAATCAGGCTAATCATCCCACAATACCCTAGTTTAGCTAACGAGCCTACAATCCTTGGTCTAATCACACCAGGCCACTTCGCGTTGACCAGTTCACAAAACCTTACTCTAATCACATCAGGCTACTCTGGGCTAACCAGTCCACAATCCTCTGACCCAACCGATAACCACGGGGGTCTAATCACAACCATCCCCACCACTCTGGCCACAACCAGCCCGCACCAACTTGGGGCTAATCCGACAAAGCCACCCTTGGCTCGGCGCCACAGACCACGGTTAATTCACCTGTAATTAACGTGTAGTGATGGAGCGTTGGGGCAGTAATCAGCGAGCCAGTTCCTCAACATTAGTGACGACACACACACACACACACACACACACACACACACACACACACACACACACGGAGGTTCGCACATGCAGGTGCCCACTAGCTTGAACTAACCCATGCTGATACACGCAACAAAGCAAGCTGCTTCGTTAGAATATCATGTGTCGTATACTACACTGGCATCTTAATACATGTGGCGAGGTGTTTGTGATGTAGGCTGCTCCGTTGAGTGTGGTGTGTTCTGCGCTGCTGTGTTAAGTGGGATGTCTGTACTGCAGTCTCTGGCGTTAAATGCTGTGTGCCTTGCAGAAAGCAATGTCAAACATGTGGCGCTATAATACATACGTGGTGTTGCGGGTTGCTGTGTAATACATATGTGGTGTTGTGGGTTGTTGTGTAATACATAGGCGGTGTTGCGGGTTGTTGTGTAATACATAAGTGTGCAAAATATGTGGTGTTGCATGCTACTGTGCTAAGCGCGGTGTGTGTTGCAGACTGCTCTCTTATATATATGTGGTGTGGCGCAGGCTGTTGCCTTTGAGGGGCGAGTGCACTGCAGACTGCTGTGTTAATTGTGATGTATGTGGCAGACTTGTGTGGTGTGTGTAAGTGTGTTGCATGCTCTTGTGGTGCGTGTGTGCTGCAGGCTAGTGTGGTGCGTGTGTGTGTTGCTGGCTTTTGTGGTGCGTGTGTGTTGCATGCTATTGTATCAATGTGGAGTGCGCTTTAAGCTGCTTTGCTGAAAATACAGTGCGGGGATACACGGGCCCTTGTATTAAATACGTAGTGTGTGAAATGGGATACTGTGATGAACATGGAGGCCCCTGTGTCAGATATGCCATGTGTGCTGCAGGCATGCGTTAAGTATGCGAGGTGTGTGATGCCGGCTGGTGTTACACACGAGGCCGTGTTTCGTAGGGTTCCTATGTCCAATGTGGTGTGTGAAGGAGGTTCCTTGTGATGAATGTGGTGGGTGAAGTGGCCTCCTGTGTTTAACACGTCGTGCACGCCAGTAGAATCCTGTGTTGGATGCGTCAAGGTTGTTGCAGGCTTCCGTGTTCAATATGTGTGGTGTGTGTTGTATGTTGGTGTGTGTTACATATTCGGTGTGAGAAGCAGGTTGCAAGTGTTCAATGTACTGTGTGTCGTAGGCTGCCATGTTGAATGTAGCGTGCTGTAGGCTGCAGTGTTAAGTATGTGCTGTGTTACAGGGGGCACCGTGTTGATGATGTTCTAACTCATACATACGTGTTAAGGCCGTGCTTGTGTTGCAGGACGTGACAAAGGCAATGCAATACTGTTCCATATGTTACGCATGTAATGCTATGCGTGCGCTATGTTACATATGCAATGTATCTCGGCTATATTGTGTCTATCATCTGTGATATAAAACACCATGTGATATAGGTGGTACGAGCAACATATAAACACTACATACGTACATATACTACATAACAAATGTTTTGCCTCCAATACTGTGCTACAAGAGTGTTGAGCCTTTTTTCCCTGAGCCTTATACAAGGGCTCTGTAGTCGACAAAGACGACATTGCAGCTGCAAAGGGACCACAGAGGTAGTAATAAACCTCTTGCCTCAGGGAATCCTATACACTCTGAATTTCCTGTGCGTTATGTACATGCTGTGCCCTGAAGTCTCACTGAAGTGGACTGGACATGAGGACACTCTCCTATAGGTCAGACTTGTGATCTACATAACACACACAACTGACGCTATATAGTGAGGACCTTCGTACGTGAATCATGAGGTCAGGCCTGGTTGATCACATGAGGTCAGGCCTGGTTGATCACATGAGGTCAGGCCTGGTTGATTACATGAGGTCAGGCCTGGTTGATTACATGAGGTCAGGCCTGGTTGATCACATGAGGTGAGGCCTGGTTGATTACATGAGGTGAGGCCTGGTTGATTACATGAGGTGAGGCCTGGTTGATCACATGAGGTCAGGCCTGGTTGATCACAGGTCGACGCGTGACGAGGCCCTCGTCTGCTGTGGGAGCATAATGAGATCGGGTTGTCCGAGGCGAGATCTCTCCTGTTGATCAAGGACACCGCTCCCCCCCCCCCCCCCCCGCAACTACGCAATACGTTATACACGCTCCGTGCTATCAGAATGCCACGTTGCAATTAGACTGTGGCCCGTGTGTTACACATCAAACAAACAGCTCCATTACTTTCTTTTTTTTTCTTTTTTTTTTAATTACTCCGGTCTATCGTGTGTGTGTGTGTGTGTGTGTGTGTGTGTGTGTGTGTGCTGGGGACAAGAGCTGTGGTGTAATTTGGTCTTGCTGCCTCACGCGTGTGTGTGTGTGTGTGTGTGTGTGTGTGTGTGTGTGTCGGGGCCCAGACTGCATTACTCATGACCTGTGTTATCAATAAGGCTGTGTTCTCGGGGAGCTATGGAGGCACTGCAATAACTTTCAGCAGCTCAACTGTGCTTCACCGAGTTAATCATTAATCAATGAGAGCTGAAAGCAAGGGAGAGGAATGGGGGGGACATGGGGTAGGTGGGAAGGGAGGGGTTAAGTTTGGGGGGTGGAAAAGGGAGGGATAAGGCAAGTTGGGGGGGAGAGAGGGTGAGTGAGTGGGGAAGGATAGGAAGTAGGTAGGGAAGGAAAGGGAGCAGGTGGGGAGGGTGAGAGTGGGTGGGTAGAGAATAGGAAGACGGGAAGGGTGATGGGGTAGGCAGGGTGGGAGAAGGGAGTAGGTGGGAAAGGGACGGTAGGTGGGACAGGAGAAGAGGCTGGCGATAAGGGAGAGGTAGTCGGTAAGTGAGGGAGTATGTGGGAAGGAAGAGCAAGGGGGTTGGTTGGTGGGACGGAAGAGGGGGTTGGTGGGGAGGAAGACGGGGTTGGTGGGGGGGAAGAGGAGGTCGTGGGATAGGAGGGGGTTAGGTGAGGGGGGAGGGTAGGTGGACAGGGAGAGAGAGACTGGGATTGGGGGGGGAAGGGGGTCGATGGGAAGGATGAGGGGGGGATGGTTGGGAGGGAGAGGGGGTTGTGGGATGGGAGTGGGTTAGGTGAGGGGGGGGTAGGTGGACAGGGAGAGAGAGACTGGGAGAGGGGGAAAAGGAAGGGGGGGGGGGGAGGTTGGTGGCCGGGGGTGGGGTGTGGTTGGGGGGGGGCAGACATAATGGAGATAAATCACTCTCACTTGCTGGAAATCACTGAAACCTTTTTGTAATTATTTTCCCCGAGTATATTTTGTGATACGTAATGCCCGCCATTTATATAGCATTACTCTCTCCCTCCCCTCTCCTCTCTCTATATCCCGTCTATTTGTCTTCGTCCGTCTCTCTCTCTCTCTCTCTCTCTCTCTCTCTCTCTCTCTCTCTCTCTCTCTCTCTATTCCATTCGCTTATCTTTAGTCATCTATTGTCTCCCTTTCTTTCCTCACCTCTCTCTCTCTCTCTCTCTCTCTCTCTCTCTCTCTCTCTCTCTCTCTCTCTCTCTCTCTCTCTATTCCATTGGCTTATCTTTAGTCATCTATTGTCTCCCTTTCTTTCCTCACCTCTCTCTCTCTCTCTCTCTCTCTCTCTCTCTCTCTCTCTCTCTCTCTCTCTCTACCCAGTCATTAAGTATATCTCTATCCATCTCTCCCTTTCCCTTCTCTCTCTTTCCTCTACCCTTAATTCTCCAATTATCCCATCCACCTCTCCCTCAACTTGATTCAAGCCAGTACAATACACGTGGCAGTGTTCACATGCTCAATCACCATTGAGTCAAATCCGACAGAGACACGAGCATCCCCGCTGAACACCTAGGACGAAATATGAAGTGCTACACCTCCGTACTCACAGCACCTCCAAAACTTTTCAATATCCCTCGTTGATTAACGTTCTCTCTCTCTCTCTCTCTCTCTCTCTCTCTCTCTCTCTCTCTCTCTCTCTCTCTCTCTCTCTCTCTCTCTCTCTCTCTCTCTCTCTCTCTCTCTCTCTCTCTCTCTTCATCCATAGGGAGAGCATAAGTTCTGATCCGCCACGTCCTATCGTGTTGAAAGCCCCCCCCCCGCCAATGATGGACTAAAATGAATGAAGCACAAACAGTCATGAGTGATAAAGAGACAGGAAGGGTAAGTCATCTGGGAGCTTTGAAGTACGCGAGAAGGAAGGGTATTTAACACGAGACCTGATGGTGTCCAGCACGAGGTTATCTGCGGTCAGAACCTAACACGTGGCAGAGAAAGGATAGCAAAGCAGGAGGCACCACCCTACTAACCACCACTCCCTCCGGCTCAACAGCCAGCAGGAACATCAGTTAAGAGAAAGGATAGCAAAGCAGGAGGTACCACCCTACTAACCACCACTCCCTCCGGCTCAACAGCCAGCAGGAACATCGGTTAAGATGACACGCTATGTGGCATACAGAGTATACTACCATAGATATTCTATAGTAAAGTATGGACGGGGGAAAATAAAGATCTTAGCCTAAATGCTGTCGGCCACTCTTCTCCGGAGCTAAATTCTGCCAGAGAAAAAAGCTCATTTTCACAGAGGTGGTTTACTATGTTTTTTCCTTCACGAAACAGGACTATTTGATGATGACAGATCTCATGTGAGTATCTTGTCCCGCCTTGACTTGAATGTATTGCTAATCTTGCACATACTACATCTTATAGTAATGCCCTCCAACGTCCTACAAACTAAAGCTGAGAAAAAAAAAAATTGCCCTCATTGCAATCAAATTTCCTACCTTTTGATCTTGTACTATGCTTCCGCTCAGAGAATCTCCATCTAATGTAACGAAATTTTCGTGACGTGTTTTCGAAATTATTTAGTACATTTTTTTAGGGAATAATTTTGTGTCTCCGAATCTTTCTTCGCATGGCCTGTTTCTGAGTGATGGGAATGAGCTTTGTTGTTCTTCCCTGAATTCGTTTGATGACCAGACCTGAACAGTGTATTCGAAATGAGTTCTGTCCAGGGCGTTTTATAAACAGGGATAATTGTATCCGTTGTTTATAGTTAAGAGTTTTGACTATGGAACCCAGTTGGGTTTAGTGTATGCAGCAGCTGGACATTGTTTTTATCTTATTTCATGCCATTACCTATAACCATAACTAGGTAATCACTTCTAATTTTGATAATTGTTTGCCGGGCATTTCTTTCTATATTCACGATTAATAGGTGGAAGACGTAGAGAACCTTTCTCTTAAAATGGATCATGTGGTAGCTGTCTGGAAAGACACCAACAAGGCAGAGTTCCAGGAGCTCCGTGGCGTAATGAAAGAAACAAACATCACAACGTCCCTTAACATCGGCAGTAGAAGCAAATATGTTCCATACCCGAGGGCCAGTCTGGAAGACAAATCTCTTTTAGCGTAGCGATTTAATTGGCGATCAACGCCTGGATCTACACCATACGATTTCATCTGAGAATATCGTGCTCGTGTTCCAGGGTGCTGTTGCAGGTGGAAAATGAATTCCAGGTAAATATGGACGAGCCTTAAAGAAAAACCACCCGTGCAATGAATGGTGTTAGATAATAGATTATAAACACATACACACTTACCCTCCTTGCCCCGGGAGCCCCATCTATTAGGCTCCCGCAGCAACCGAAGGGGAAACCATAGGTCAAGACAATCAAAGACAGTGTGAGGCGAGCAAGTGCAAGACAACTGGGGATGTAAGTGTACAGTGTCTTCAGTACGTTACTTATACTTTGGCCATGAGGATTCTCGAGATATGCTGGATCGCTGCTTGTAATGCTGGAGAAATGGGCGATGGATGTCCAGTACACAAATGAAAAAGTGTAACTCCTACATGCCTGGGGGAGGGTAGTAGAGTTTCACGTGGACGTACGCCTGGTGGAGCGGAGCTCAAGACTGAGTTGGGAGGGCGGCTGTTTTGGGGTTGTTGGTTCATTTCCCTGTGTATGTGTTTTGTCAAGGTTGTGTTTGTCGAGAGAGAGAGAGAGAGAGAGAGAGAGAGAGAGAGAGAGAGAGAGAGAGAGAGTAATCTGTAGGGTATGGGTTGTTGAGGCAGCGGTCAGCTTTTGCGGTTATATATATATATATATATATATATATATATATATATATATATATATATATATATATATATATATATATATATTACCCTTTCATACTTGTTCGCCGTTTCCTGCGTTCGCGAGGTAACGCCAGGAACAGGCGAAGAGCGGACTCATTGGCGCACATAAACTCTCTAACTGTCATGTATAATGCACAGAAACCAGAGGACCCCTATCCACAAACAAGCCCCCAAACCATTCTGTGGTTTACCCTGACCACTTTATATATATATATATATATATATATATATATATATATATATATATATATATATATATATATATATATATATCAGTCTTTTCACCGAACGCTTTTGCATAGCACACCAACATTTGCCCTTCCCAAATACGATGCCATGATCCTCAAGGCGCACTCTCTTACCAACCCTCACCATGCAGCGCCGTGACCGACAAGAGTGTATCTGAAGAGCCTCGCAGGAGCCAGCCAGACTTAAGTGTGCTGACCAGAGCGCCTAGGTAAACGGAGTCGCCATACTCCTGGTGCAGGTCTGTTGCTCACGGATCATATAGACAGATATTCTTAAATATAGCGGCGAGAGAGGAGAGAGAGAGAGAGAGAGGGAGGGGGGGACGGAGTACCTAAAGGCACTCACTCTGTGAGAGAGAGAGAGAGAGAGAGAGAGAGAGAGAGAGAGAGAGAGAGAGAGAGAGAGAGAGAGAGAGAGAGAGACTGACTCGCGATCAGTGCGTAATGTAATGAGCGATACCCAGGAAGTCTGTGACGCTAATGGCCGGTTAATGATACGCGGAGACGGCGGGACGGACATTTCCGGGTCAGGCGGACTCGCACTGGAGGTCTGGGTTATGGGAAGGACTACGTGTCGGGAGGAGGAGGAGGAGGAGGTTCTTCAGAACGCTACACCTCGCCCGTCACAACGATATGGTCTACTCTCGTCCCCGTGCTCTGCTGTCATGAATAAATGAGCCACGAACATTGTATCTGATTTTTCTTCTTCGTGCTGGAGGCTCCAGTCGCTAACTGAAACACAAGGAGAAGAAATGAGAGGAGCTACATTACGCAGTAGCTTTCCGAAAGGAACGAGGTCTAACTAATGGGGACGGTACACCATCAACAAAACTTTCATGGACGACACCTAAAGTAACGCCGAGGGTAAGTGGGTCAAGTTGTGAAGCAGGAGAGGGAAAGCTAAGCTTGTCTGTCTGGTGAGTGCGTCGCGCCAGAACCTCCCCAGACGTGAGAGCAGTACTCCAGATGAAGGACGGATCAGTCCCATGCATAAACCGAGCAGTGAATTGTTCAGAACAGTATACACCATCTAAACAGGACGCCCCCCTATTTCCTTGTTGACAATTTGTGTTATGTGATATTTCAGAAGCAGTTTAGATGTTTGAGACTCTGGAAGCAGTGGAGGCCAAGGCAACAAGACGATATAAGCTGAGAGGTGACAGCAGTCACCCCTTCGTTGGAATGAGACGTGCCAATGCATGTGTTCATAAAGAAAGAAAAGTTTAGATTTTCAACACGAGAGGCGGAACAGATGAGCAAGCACAGAGACACAAGTTATAAAGCACACTCTTAAATATACGGGGAGAGATGCCATCTTGTCCGTAAGTCATGTCTGTGTCTAGTGACATACGAGCCTTTCAGAAACCACGAAAACACACACACACACACACACACACACACACACACACACACTAGATGAGGGGATTAAATGCCAAGTTTGGCATCAAATCTCAGCCAGCGTGCCAGGCGTGTGGCAACGATCCAGCGAGTGTTGGCAGAGTACTCTTAAGCAGGCACAAAAGCAGCCACTCCAGCACATGCCTAGTCTCCAACCCCTTCCACAGGTAATGTTACTCCTAGCGGTGAACTTCTCAAATGAAGTGGTTTTACCCCCCCACCCTCCTCCCCGCGACACCAGAAGCCGCCCGCCTTCCCACCACTCACTTCAAGAACACACGTGTCATTGTTAATGCTAAGGCTCTTCGCACTGCTTCCTTCGGACGGCTGCTGAGCCAGCGTGGAAAATTACTACGCACGGAATCATCGCGAGGTCTCGCAAACTACTTGATTGCGGGTTCCAGGAGCTACACCGGGAATTTACCGCCGTGAGCGTGGCGGTATTTGACTCGACCCTTAAAGAGTCGGGTCAAAGGGGGGCCAAGCCATTACTCCCGGGGGTCGACCCGTACCGCCATTACACCCGGAGGTCGACCCGTACCGTCGTTCCCAAGATTCGCAGTATGGTACGACCCCTGGCTTACAAATGGCTCGAGGAATAAAGTAAAATGAATACATACACTGTACATACCAAGATACATTTCTGTTTAAACCATCCCATCTTACTACGCCCGGAATAGTCATATATTGTGTTGCAGAAATGATTGACTGAATTACAGCAAATGCATAAACAGAAAGAAAAATAGACCTGATACTAACAGTGCAAAGACATGTCTACTGACTTCATGCTGGGTCAGTCAGACAGGCCTGAGCCAAAGACGAGACATTTTGAACCTCATAAAATCGAGGAATCCCCATACACGGTCTGCCTATTCATATATTCATAGATGCAGGTATACAACTGTTCCCATTAAGAAAAAAATTCGAAATCCACTCAGTAGGAAATCATTTATATATCAACATGATACATAAACAAGTTAAAAAGGTATGTTAACTTACTCCTTCAGCATTTCAAATATCAAGGCAATTTCTGATTTCCTTAAGGAAAAAAAGAATGTAATTCACTGGAAGGCAATCACATTTCTATGTTAGCATGAGGGACGAGTGTGACTGATCCTAGCCTACGAACACGTTTGCCGCTATACCTAGCCATTTCCAGGTTTTTAAATGTACATAATGCCATCACTGTGGCGGTAAACAAGAAAAAAAAAACAGCAAACGAAGCTAACTGAGCTATGGCGCGTAATCAGAGAAGATACTCAAGTGTCCTAACGATGGCACATTGATATCCACAACGATGTACCGTACATGTTGCTGGATCTGATCACTGAGCCACAGTTCGTGGCACAGACGCATTACTACAAACACTCTGGTCTTCGAGGTCTACTGATCATCAGAGGCAAGGCGGTGCAAAGAGGTCGTCTACAAGTGCTAGTGGTGGAGGGACCTGTCGCCTCGAGGCATGTGCCATCTAACACATGATGGAGCATTCTTGGCGTCAATTGTGAGAACTGGTCGACAACTTCCAGTATTGTGCACAATTCTTATAAGCGAGACCTTGCTCACATAATCCAATTCCATGTGCTTTGACTGAACTCTGTAAGATTTGTAAAGTACTATCTGTGAAGTGCTAGAACCTAATGGTTATCAAGGGCATTTTAGTAAGAAAAAGATAAAAAAAACTGGAAGCTATTTGGAGAAGACTGTGTATATACATATTGTTTTTCATTAATAGATACCAAAAACTGATAATATTGACCTGCAAGTTAGCAACTGAAATATCATATCCTTTTATGCTCTCAAAAGCACCTGCGATGGGCAAACCTATCTCAAAAGCTGATTTACGACCTTGACTATAACTCCTTAACAACCAGTGTCTTGGGAATTGCCCTGCTGCAACCTAAGTAAGTCATACAAGTATACTGCAAACCAGGATTTACAGATTTTACGAGGAATATACTCTGGGTTTCAACTACCAAACCTCGAAAAGATCCGACTAACAGCTTAAAAAAAAGAAAGTTCAGCGTCAAGAGGGATTTCTGTTAGAGTAGGTTCACTTCCTCAGCACATCAACTATAAATCGAGAAATCCAAGAAATTAAACTTACGCTCCCATCAGAAAATAAAACGAACAGATAAAAAGAAGCACTGAGTGATCTTTTAAACTTTTATATTACTCATTTCCTTTATTTTTCCTGTTTAACCAATTACGTTTGTAGCCTTCGTAGCTCAAGGCATAGAGTAAAAAGAAAAAAATCAAGCGCTTAAGCATCGCATTCCCATCACAGACAGTAGAATCAATGTTAATATAAAGAGACTAAAATATATTAATAACCGATGCCCCCCACCAGCACATACTCACAGGGCAGAAATGTATAGTTGTCCAGAAAGCAGATTTCTGGAATAAAATTTGTTTAATCCTTTTAGAGCTACAACGCCACACTTGCTCGCTCGCTTATTCTGCCACCATTTATTTGGTGTATTATAATACACCGTTGCAGATAGCACACCACACACACACACACACACACACACACACACACACGTCAGGCAAGGTGTGTGTGTGTGTGTGTGTGTGTGTGTACATGACACTTGGAACCTGTGCACCACATCGCCAAACAACTGTGCACAAGGTCACGATAATATGTAAGATCCACTGTGGAAAAACACGTTCGTACAAAGTTCCCTGAGGGTTGATCATAAGCATTAGTCTGGAAATACACAACATGCCGCCATAACGGCCGATATAAAAGCAAAGGACATGACCCTCCCATTTTCATTCAGAACCGCACGATCCCAAACATGTTATGAAATTTTGATCATAAAGGATCAGTTGGCGAGATTGGCGAGGAGAAAGATCCCAGGGGCCGTGCATTACGGGGGGGGAAGGGCGACTTTGATTCTATGAGAGAGAGAGAGAAGCTCCCAATTTGTTTTCTCATAAATTCCGAAGTTTGAGATCGTCAATAAATGGATTTCGAGATGGGCTCAGGCAGAAAATGGCGTCTGCAGTCCTCGCGAGGACGATCTCTCACTGTGTCGTCCCGCTTCAAGACAAACGGTGGGGAATCGGGCTCTGGAGTCCTCAACACGACACCGAAATCCTCCTAGTCTGACTGATGACCTTATTACCTCTGGATGAACAACCCGAAAGGGGGAAAAAAAAAAACACTTGGTATTGGATCTCCTTCACCCTGGACGGATCCTTGTGAATTCTATAATCTATGAAACAATATGTCGACGCCCTTCCCTAAGACTTCCCACTGGAATCTGTAGAGCCAGGTATTGGTCCTTATTGAAGCACAGTTTAGTGGAGAACAGGTGTTCAGATGCCTACCGCTGGTGAACAGTGCCACTCGAAGGCAACACAGGGTGTTGCCCATCCTACAATACCCTAAAATCCTCCCATGTGGATAATGCAGGGACTAGACGCTATGCAGTCGCATGTGTTTAGACTCCAAGAGTTCCTTCCCTTATAGTTACAAGGCTTTTTATCCATGGGACTTGTAAACATCACACGTTTCTTCTGAAAGGTAGGGTACTACATACCCTGTGATAAACTAGACACGTATCAAAGTGACAGTGTATAACCTGCCTACCGTCTAAGCCTCTTGGATATGTGGTTATTTTACATATAAGATAACTGTTTACTCGCAGGAAAGAGATAGTGTCAAGTGCCCTATGTCTTTACTTTCTGGTGACGTATAATTAACTTCACATACTTTAAAACCTATCAGTCACATGCAATATCTATTTTTTTCTTCAACTGCATATTCACATGGTAACATGACTTGTTCTAGAGCCCCGTGCTATCCTTCAAAAACTTTAATTTTCCAACTTACGTGTTCTCTTTAGCCCCACCTAACTCAAGCTATCCTTCAAGAATTTTACTTCTGCAATGTATGTGTTCTCCTTACCCATGCCCATTTCAATTCCCCTTTATTTCTGCTTCCTCCCTGTATACTGTTGCTGAGACATCTCTTACTCTTCTTGCACATTTTCTTTTCTTAGTGTAAATGAAAAAAAAAAAGCCAACTTCACCGAGGTTAAAAATTAATGATGAAGTAAGTAAAATTCTTCTAGCAGATGTTTTGAACACTATCTGTCAAGTCTGACAACCCGAAGACTTCAAACTCGATTCATAAATGAATAAGAAAATCATTCGTTACCTCCACCACGGAAATCAACGAAGAAAAAAATTCACGTAGCTCCCGAGTTTACAAAACATTAACCTCTAACGTCATTACACCAGATAAAAGTATACGATCGGCTGGACAATGGCCCTACCAAGACAATGACTACCACCAGAATATTCATGGAATTTAAAAGTTGGGTCTGACAAGATGTCGCTCACTGGCGGACAGGTAGTGCTCTTGAATTTACACGCGATTACCTGTTAATGCTGCTGGTGCGGAGGGTCGAAACCCCCACTCTGTACACTGCTCTCGTCTAAGAAGACTTACTCTCGTTAACCAGCTGAGTATATAGGGTCTACCATAAGAAGCCCACGTCCCTAATGAATGCTTAATTCTACCCCCGGGAGCTGTCGAATGGCCACTTATCCCAGCGCACACATCCATGTGTAGATGAAACGAACAGAAATCCAGATCACTATATCAGAACCCGGTTCGTCTTGCAGTATTTACGCTGGGAGACGCAACAAGCCTTGCCGGAAATGACCTTCATGCCTAGGTGCACAGAACAATGACTAGTTAAACTATGAAAGGTTCGGGGAGTTTGGACAGAAGTTCTCGCTGATGTCTATAATGCATGTACCGGAGACATAAAGGAACTGTTAGAAGACAGGCCAGAAGCGCACACAACGAGGGACAATTGAATACCAGCTCTGACGCCAACACAAACTGGCTTGTCCACCTCACAAGACAAACCGTAATCCCAAAGATGAAACACCAGAGTCATGTAATTACCGTATATGTAAGGCCTAGTATGTACAAGTATGCATGAATACGTAACTACTACATATAATGAGAAATATCAAAAAAAGGCAAACAACAGCTATGACAACTCAAGAACCTCTCAATAATGATTCATAGAATAAATGATCCAGTAAGTAAACAAATGCGTATGTCAGCGTTTTAACATGAATTCTGAGTCGCGATCTACCTTCACTTTGTACTCGAAGGGCGGCAGTGCCAAGCCAGGAGCAGAGATAACACGGAACACCGTCTCGTATCTCTGATGAGTTCTGATGATGCTACGTGTCAACCAACAGCGCTCTACACCCTGATACACATATGTTACTTGTGATTAATCTCTTGAAGTTCCTGGTAACCAGAAGATAGACCTCGGCTTCTAAATGCACTCACAGGTCAAGTACACTAAAATAAGGCCGAGTATTGAGACCAACACGCCCTCCTTTGCTATATAATATCACGAACATTATGATGCAGAATCGTGTCGGCGGGGGTTTCAGTATACCGAACCAGACACACTTGCCAATGAAAGCACAAAGTCCATTTAAGCCAGTGTTCTGAGAGAGAGGGTCTACCTTGCCCCAAGCTGCACCATGACATCTGTGAACTAACGTTAAGAACGGTACTCTGGCATAAGGTTGCTCTATGTTGATGTCTTTAAACTTGGAATGCCAAGCTTGTACGGGAACTCGAGATATCCCTTCGCGATGGAGCGTCTTTCCTACGACGAAGGGGATCTAGGAGCCTGTCTTATAAGCATCGTGTTTACGTGGCTCTTCTATACAGGGCTCCGTGGTCCCGAAAAATACAGGTCAATGTCGCCAAGCAAGGAGCTTGACAAGAGACTCGTGTTCTGGTGTGAAGATGGTGGCTAAGGGCCAGACAGTGAAGCACCTGTCAGGCTTGTGCCCAGCGATTTTCCGAGTTCGACAGCTTACAAGGAAAAGGCCAAAGTAATATGTGGCAACTCAATACCTTCATTTTCCCATATACTGTGAAGGCTCTCAAGGAAATAACCTCAAGTGACATGAAGTAAACAAAGCCATACAGCCTACTGCTCGTGTTCAAAAATATTCCTTCAGTGGGTACATATCTGACACCTGTACTTTACCTCCTAATTAAAAGTATTACTCAGGTGCGGTACTCGGTGTGAATACACGTCAAGTGTCACAGAAGGTCACCTGTGGCCTGGAAAGCACTGATTATATCTGGAAAACCTTAGAGGTTACAAATGTTACGTACTACAGGAAACAATGATGTCAAAGTTTCACAGATCAATTCACCCGAGGGCGTGGTTCCACAACGAGAACAGACGTAGACTGACAACATAAGAGTTTCAAGAGATGGTCTTGCTTCTGAAAACAAGAATGATGAGTCAGAAAGTACTCTATTACCAAGGAAACTCCCACAACAGAGTAGCCAGACGCTCAAGAGATAAAAACAATGTTAGGTTTGTATTAGCTATCTGTGCCAAGAGTACAACAAATGCTGTGGGATATGCTTCTTCAGAATGTACATCATCATCTTGAATCATCGGGAATATGGTTAATGAAGCGAGGCTCTACAAAATACACTAATGAGTCGCTTCAAAACTTCATTAATTAGTGACTAAAATTCATGGACTGCTATTATTCTTTTAGAATATGAAAAAGAAATGCTTTCTATCCAATGTTTAACGTCAATTACTTCCTATAGGGGAATTCTAACACACATTATCCCTCCCATTTACAAACCTTGATTATAAGGCTCATAGACGGTTGTCACTCGTCATCAGCATCCTAACACAGCAGTTCGAGGATGGTGGAGTTTTCCCCCAGTGTATAAACGTTGTCCAGAAGCAGCAGCAGCAGCAGCATCGAACATTTCACAAAAAACATTCGACGTTCCCGCACTTGGCGGCCTATGGATCGAACGCCACTCGGCCATTTTGAGAGCAGCTGTTTCCCCAGACCCGACTCGTCCTAAACTATCCTGATGCCTAGAGTTCTGTGCGACTCTCCCTAGCAAATAATGATGTTCAAAACACTCACAACGCTGAGTCCACATGATACAATAAGCGAGGCATTCAGGCCAACGCTGTAAACAAGAAAAAGCTCCCTCTTTCTCTGTCTCCCATGTCACAAGGACCACTGGTCCTCAACATATCCAAATACACAATGCTAACTTCTTATACCCAGTTTAATACGACCGCGATGGTGAAGCGGCTTCTGTACGTCAGTAGAGAAACCAGGCATCAGACCAACTCGTGGAGGCATGAGCTATGCAAGACGTGTCAAGTGGCCAGCAAACTCCTTTGCTCCATCAACTATTAAGTTCCCTCCACGTGAGTGAATGACAGGGAGTCCCAGGCAAGTCTGTGTTATTCTGGAACAACAACGGATAAAAACCAAGCACTAAATTACGTTGTAAAGACGCTATTTAGAGGGCGGCTGGCTGACATAAGAGGACACGAGTGCCAAGCGGAGGGGGGCCATCCACTTCTATAGGGGGTCTAGAGCATGTCTCCCCTACCACCAACAACTTCACCCATTAACGAAGTTGAAAAACCATGCTCAACCTTACGATTTATGGCTATGCATTGACACGTATATGTGTATGTGTGTATATATATATATATATATATATATATATATATATATATATATATATATATATATATATATATATATATTCCTATGAGTCCACGGGGAAAATGAAACACGATAAGCTTCTAAGTGCACTTTCGTGTAATAATCACATCATCAGGGGAGACACAAGAGAGAAATATAACAGTCACTTGATATACAACGAAGAGACGTAGCTAGAGCGCCATTTGCTTAACATGTGATTGTCCAAGACAGACAACGAGCGTATCATAAACTTATTATGTGGACAAGAAGGTGAATTGTTTACAAATTTTATCTACAATAAAGCTATCCAATTTGTATAGACCTTCACTGATATTAAGGCTTTATATATATATATATATATATATATATATATATATATATATATATATACCATGCCTGAAAACATGGTAGGCGGGCGTCTAGCTTACGAACCAGCACCCTGCTGAGGGTAAGACTGCCAAGTAAACACCAGTATTCGTTCTTGCGGTTGTCACGGCCAACCCACTGAGGTAACCAACAGCATCGATGATGCTGAGGGTAATCTAGCTACAAGGACCATACAAAACTGGACAAGTCTACCAAGCCCCTCACCACAGAGCCTCGGTCACCCTAAGCAGCCTACATATACGTATCTTCAAAATCTGGTAATCATGCGGAAGTAACCATGACATATACAACACATATATATGCAGCCTGATCTTTGGACATTCTGGGTATGTAAGCCCGATATGTACACAAGCTACATATACATACCACAAACATGCATATACTTATAACACAAATACACAAGGGAATACAATCTAGGTATGTACACCTCAGACGTGTAAAATCTAAATGTATATACAGTCTCCATGCATTTTGGACTCGTATACACACGACTACAGTCTCGATTCGCTCGCCTTAGACATACACACCTTAAACATGTACACCTGGACATATAGGCCACATGCTGGATGTAAAACCCTGGAATAATGTTATAACCAAGACACAATCCTACAGTCTCAAGGTACACTCGTCTTCCTGCACAACCTGATCACAAGCCCTCAAACAGGTATTTACACACATGAACATTCGTGAGCACACCCACCCGTCACGTTGGGGATATGTCAACTGTCTACTGTGATATGTGCCTTCCCCATAGAGGTGGGCGGTAGAGCACCACCTCAAGGACTGTAATATGGCCACAAGGGTTCACTCGGTCCTCCTTGAACCCTGTCCGTGCCAGGAGGGCAAGGGTTCCGTTCCTCCTCCTTTAAATACCCCACGACACGGTAAATTCCTGTCAGTTCTCAATAAGTCACTTCCGTGACGCATAGGCAAGGGTTCTTTTGGTCTTCTCTCAACCTTTCCCTTGACGCATGGTGTCTGCCATTCCTCCAAAAATCTCCCTAGCAAAGACGATGACAAACAATTAGGTCATTTCCCCCACACGGGATCCGTGCACGTTGATAAGGCAACAAACGTTCTAGCCAGTCCCATTAGAAACCCTACAAACTACCAAGGCAATGAGGGTTCTCCAGTCCTCCCACATCCCCTGCCAACGGCATGGTAACAAGGCTTTTGTCACTCTCCTTAAAGAGAGATTTTCCAATAACGTTTTCTCCTGGAATCCAGCCGTCAGCGGAACAAGGAGAGCCCAGAGTTCCGTCCCAGAACCATGTCATTGGCCATGTTTCTATCTTTTCTTCTAAAACCTTCATCTAACAGGAAGACCTACCCACACGACACTTCCCAATCAAACCCACGATCTTAACAAAATCAAGAGAGTTGTGATTTTGCTTATCCTCGAACCCTGCTAGTGAGTTGGCCGCTGAGGATTTCCCTAACTCGCTCTATAAACTTTAAAGTCACGTGGCAACGATGGGTTTTCAAGTCATCCTGGACACTTTTTGACAGGATCGAGGTCCTCCTTGATCTATGCCAGCGTCACCCTCGAGCCCTTTCGCAGTACCAGGGTTACAATGGCTCCCACTTCCGCCTACAAGCCTCCTACAGAAGAGCCCATACAGTATACATTACAAGTTATACAACTTTGATGGCAGACGCGGAAACCCTTTTTAAGTAAGGGCTGTTCAACAGCATTTTTTTGCCCACCTCCTGCGCAGGAGTGCGAGGCTAACTTTGACCTGACCTGACCTCTTGTTTGCATGGAAGCGTAAGTAACAGCATTCAAGGATTCGAGGCATGGAAGGGGAAGGAGGGGGAAGGGGGATATGTGGCAGGGGGAGACCGCCATGGACCAGAACGAAGGGACGCTGACAGCTTACACAGTCGTGTTGTCAATCGAATAACGCAACGTATCCGTCCAAAAATAATAGAACTATTTTGGATTCTCTCTCTCTCTCTCTCTCTCTCTCTCTCTCTCTCTCTCTCTCTCTCTCTCTCTCTCTCTCTCGGCCCCCTCCCCTTTGCCCATACTCGTATTCTAATAATCTTGACACATGCACAGCTAAAGATACAAAACATAGGCATTCGCAAATGCGCAGACACCAACACAGAACGCACACACGGGTAAAACATACTTTAAGTTACAGACGGGACAAAACAGTCCCCCAAGCTATCTCCTTAAATTCCCAGTTTCACTATCCCGTGGTGTTCTTGCCTTCTCGGGATCCTCCTCCTCCTCCAATCCCCTTTTTTCTTCTTTTTACGATAAACAAGCGCTCTAAATTCCATACCAGTGCATAACGAGGCACCCAGCGAAGAAGGAGCTTTGGCCAAACCACAGCATTAACCCTGACACACCCTCAGAGCCACTATTCAAAACCACCATTGCCTTTAACGCAGTAAACTGACTGTATACAAAGATGCAGCAAATTTCTCCTTATCCGCTCATATTACACAGCTTTTGCCGTAACCAGTAAAACTAATGTCGCACTTTGAAAGTCGTAGTAATACCATATCTCATGAAGGCCTCAAAAACTGTTTGTTCATTTTGCAATTCACTGAAACTGTTCGTGTATAACTTTGCCTCTTTCCTTACAACCATAGTCCTTAATGTAAATGTGTGGAATGCATGGTTCTTGAAACCAAACAAACATACACACTCATATATATATATATATATATATATATGGGTCTCCTGCGAGGCTGTATAACTGCCAAAGAGTACAATCTCGTTGACGAATTTCCTACTCCAAAGGTGTATATCATTTCCCTGCTGCTGCCAGTAGCGCAACCTTGAAGCTGCAGAAGCCCGTAAAAGAGGGTTTTGCAATTTAAAACATTGATGCATATCATTCATAATCTCCCAAACACCTTTCTTTTTTCCGAAGGAGTCGTGTTGTTCCCAAGGGACATTGTTCCACGGGCTCTTGCAACTCGGAAGTTGCGCTACACTCAGTCGCAGGGACAGGACGGTCTCCTTTGAATCAAGAAGTTCCCTCACGAGACTGCGCCCTCTTCAAAGGTGACTTTTCACGTGTAGTGCAACCTAGAGCAAAGGAATCCGACAACAATTATATATACTATATATATATATATATATATATATATATATATATATATATATATATATATACACACACATTATATATATATTATATAAAGCTGTTACCGGGCTCCGCCTGCAGAGGATACACCGCAAGTGGGAAGTCAACTATAGCGAGGATGTATCACTGGGGAACACCATCCCGTCAAATGGTCTTCTCATACCAAAGGAGTCACCTTTCCCTGGCTCCCCGGAAGTCGCGCAACCCCGAGCTGCAAAGACGCTTCAGCTAGAGAGGTCCTGGGTCACACCAGACCTCTTCCAGAGAAACTGGTCCTCGGGATAATGATTGAATGTGCATCCTCTGTACACTACGATGGGAAGAAGTGCCAGGGCCCCAATCAGTCATCCTTCATAACAAGGAAAATCATGAGGCCTATGAGCACCGCTCCCACCCCGCTAAATGTTCTTGGGAGGAAACATTCCAAACCTCTCTCTCTCTCTCTCTCTCTCTCTCTCCCAAACATTCAAGCTTCTACGTTAATTGACTTTTAGTCCTTTGCAGGATAAGCTTTTGAATTGTTGCAGGAACAGCAAGAGAGGCCGCTGGAGATACAACAAAACTGCCAATCACCACATCGGAGGGGAGGGAGGGAGGCACACTCCACTAGTTCATTTGATAAGATAAAAAATATAATATATATATATATATATATATATATATATATATATATATATATATATATATATATATATATATATTTTTTTTTTTTTTTCATACTATTCGCTATTTCCCGAGATAGCGAGGTAGCGTTAAGAACAGAGGACTGGGCCTTTGAGGGAATATCCTCACCTGGCCTTCTTCTCTGTTCCTTCTTTTGGAAGAAAAAAAAAAAAAAAAAAATGGGAGGTCCGGAGCTAATGTGGTCAGTTGACGCACACGAATATATATATATATATATATATATATATATATATATATATATATATATATATATATATATATATATATATATATGAGTAGATATGAAAAAATATAAAGGAAATGAAAGATGCTTTCGTTTCCCTCTGAAGACCCGCATTATGAAATTTCCTCATAAGCAGTACCTGCTGTACATATATCTACACTTGAATTACGTAGAGTAAAAAGTTAAACACGAGGCTTAAAAGCCATGTTTCACGTTAGACACACCTCCATCTGCTTTCCAGAATCAACGCAAGATAAAAGTCTACTCGGAAAACTGCTTGTCCATACCCCCCCCCAAACACACACATACACACACACACACACATGCGGAGTGCCTTTCATCACAGAGCAATCCCTGATGACGGCATCTGAGCTGATACCACAGAGAACGACTGTCTACATAGCAGAGGAGAGGTTCACCTGGACTCTGGACTAGGACCGAGCCTCTCTTCTGCACGAAGCCTGGTGATTAAATATCGGAAATTCGGAGAGGCTTTGGTTCACGAACTCGTCAATTCAGTTTTTCAATAAATTTACGGTCTACAAAAGAGGAGTACGCGAGATGATAAAAACACAATACGGCATTACATACACACAGCAATACGGCATTACATACACACACACACAGAGCAGAGCCGTAACACCAACGGTGTATTTACCAGAAGCGATAGAAAAATGTCTTTGATGAAAGTGGGCCCAATAAAATATCCGAAGCATTCGTCGTGTGGACCCTGACTGAGCAGCAACCTGCGTGACACCCGTCTGATAAACCCATCACATCACCAAACGTCGATTGTCTGAAACATCGGTTTGGAATCTAAGTCTGGGAGGAATAACTCTTGCCTCAGCATCTTGCAAAACCGACGCGAAACTCATGATGGGTAAAACTGGCACGAAATTCATGATGGGTAAAACTGGCGCGAAATTCATGATGGGTAAAACTGGCGCGAAATTCATGATGGATAAAACTGGAGCGAACTTCATGAGGGGTAATACTGGCGCGAAATTCAGGATGGGTAAAACTGGCGCGAGCTTCATGATGGGTAAAACTGGCGCGAGCTTCATGATGGGTAAAACTGGCGCGAGCTTCATGATGGGTAAAACTGGCGCGAAATTCATGATGGGTAAAACTGGCACGAAATTCATGATTGCTAGCCAGCGTGACCTCTATCTAACTTAACCTCAAAGCTTGAAACAAACGTTTTGTAGATGGTATAGTCAGGTCTCGACGACTGACAACTGCAGTATCAGAGCAAGCCGCACTTCGCGAGGGAGTACCAGTACACGAGCAGAGCAAGAGAGAGACCTTGTCGGAATGGCAAAGAGATACTGCTGTTTGTGGCGGCAAACTTAATAACTTAACATTTCCGGCTCCACGTGTATATCCCCTGCTCTTAAGAGCGACTTTGTCGGATTAAACGACCACGTCGAAATACCCCACAGATCTTTTACTGCAATATTTCACTTCACATTAAACGCCTGAACGACACAAAGTAACACTTGAGAGATTAGAATATCCAGAGCTTCATCACAATTCGAATTTACTTGAATACTGATCCTTCCACCCTGTGCTACTAGAACTGCAGATCTTAACAAAGAGACATGTGGCTGAAATAATATATATATATATATATATATATATAATCTTCAATATGCACACTGAGCCATCACTGACGCTAAGATAGCCAAGAGGAATGAGATATGGAATCTTGTGAAAGTTCCAGATAATGATTTGGAAGTTATTTCAGACACACCAAATACACCATACAATCATCATGAATGCCCTTTCTATTCTCGAGTTTTCATATTTTTTTCCTCCTTTACTGTGACATACTACTGGCAGAAATATACCCTACTCATAGCCATTTCAGATGAATGCAACATAGAGAACAAGCCAACGAAAATCATGGATAAAATATCATTCCTTGGGTGTCTGAGAAGAGGACGTAAGACTTTGGGAAGGAGAAAGGAAGGAATTAGAACAACGTCGCTGTTCGAGGAATGGAAGTACTATAACACTCAATCCTCGTGTGGCTGGTATCCATACAGATTCAAAGGGAAGCAGCAGCTAAGCACATCCCAATGGTTCAAGCCCAAGTGGCATAGACACAAACAGACCGAACAGTGACAGAAATAATACCCGAGGAACAAGGAGAAGGCAGCAGCATCATGGCGGATGGAAAGGGTTGACTAAAGAGAGGTGACTTTTAGACAACCAATAAGGCGGAAGACTTTAGATTCCTCTCTCGCTAAACAGAGAGTGGAGGCATCGCCACATCAGACATACGAGAACTTCATACTGTCGGGTGTCAAGGATAGATTGAAAGATATATGGTAATGCTCAACATGTTTACATCAAGTTACATGCATCGCTGCACTGTGAATTTAACCTGGTAACAATTTCCCCTGCGCACAACAATAAAAAGAACGAGTAACAGAGTGAGATGGGGAGGCAAAGGGAGGTAAAGTATGAAGATCAGAATTATGGGTGCAAGAGTGAGTTGGATCTGAGGATGAAGAAAGATCACTAATAGGGAGAAGAAAGCAGCCGACATGAAGGAACCCTGAAGAACACCACTTTTGCTAGGATGAAACAGAGATGCCACTCCAACAGCAACTACCAGAATGGACCGACTAGAGAATAAGCTATACGCCAGAGAACACAGATCAGCAGAAAAGCCAAATGAAAAAAGTTTTGCGAGCAATGACATATAACACATCGTGTCAAATGCTTTTGGAGATGCCTCGAACCATGACAACCGATTCATCATGTTCCCTGAGAGTAGGATCAAAGGTAAGTCAACCAAGAGAGACCGTCAGTAGAACTTGCACCGCGGAAGTAGGTCTTGGTGATCTGAAAGATAGGAATGGAATTCCAATAACACTGGAGATAATAGAAGCGAAAGCGGGCAACAGTTTGAGATATTAGAAAGCTTTCCTCCTGAAGAGAAAAGGCCACACCGCGATGAGCTTGCAGGAAGGGAAGGTTTGTGTCTGAAGATGAATTAGGCCAGCATGGATCTTGTTCGGAGGTACACTTCCTCAGAACACTAGGAGTTAATGCCGACTTGCAGCAGGGAGAGTGCTTGAAGATCTTGGGCGAGAGCATTACGAGGGCATAAGCTTACTTGGAGGTGGTTGGGCAACAGGACTAGATTACGGAATCACTTGCAAAGCAGTTAAGAGAGAATAAGGTGCTACCACGAGCGGCTTTATCATTTGGAGACCTAGCAACACACTGGTAAGGTAGGGAGGTGAAAAGATTGTTGACGGAAGTTGTTGAGGATGCTCTTGGTTAAGAACCAGAGAAATATTATCCGTGTTGGGAGAACTCAAATCTGCACACTTTCTGTTAATGAGGTGTATTTCACTTTGCGAACAGCAACAGTGATTCCGAGCAAAAGTGACGGGAGGAGTTTCAAAGCTGATACGCTCTATCCCCAATGCAGTAAGTATCAAAGCAAGTTACTGCTTCTACCAAACAGATTCATATCAGAATGAGTTCAACAGATCCAACGGATGAAGGTAAATCTAACCTACAGTATATACGCAACCTTCAGCTATCTCCAAGAGACCTTCTTACCGTTAAGAGGAGATAAGTTATACGAACTTTGGGAGAGATATGTAATTCTTCCTCACTCATAATCCAGTCAAATAGTTGCCTCAAACTCACAATCGTATCAAATAATTTGACTGCTGATTGCTTTTACTCACATGAAAAGAAAGTAGTGTTAGGCTGTCAAATAATTCTGTGCAGCTGTAGACATCTAACAGCAGTCGGATGATACAATATGATTTTTTAGTGAAGTACCTGTAACAAAATTACCAAACAGATTTTTCTGATAGGTGAAGTTTATGTAATAACTATACTGTATTTGTGCAAACTGGACGATTAGTGAATACTAATAAGATTGCGGTATCCAAGGTTGCCAAACTTGTGCATACCACAGCCAAACCCTTGAATTTTAATCCAGAACCAATAAGCAAGTTGCAACCCACAGAGAATTTCAAGCAATGCTACGCATATCAAGGAAAATGAATATGGATCCGACATTGACTGCATAGAATCAGCTTGGCCTACTGGTGAATGGTACTATCATAGGTAAAGTAAATGCAAACCGACAGAAGACAAGCTTATCTTAACAACACTAAACGAGCTAACGCTAATCAGTGTAATGCCATATCTATGAAGACGAATGACAACTTACCTACCTAAATCAAGCCAACATTTACCATCCCTGAATGAATGAAACCTTAACAGGTGATTCTTTACCAAAACACACTCCTATTAAATGATATCAACTCCTACCTACTTCAAATGCATGATATATACATGCCACCTTCATGAACTCCGTCAAAACTATAAATGATACATTTATCCACTCTTGCATGTTTCATATTTTTGTTGTGTGTGTACTATTCTAGTGTAGCATATGCATAAAAGAAAAAAAAATATGATGACTGCATATAAGGTGGTGCGGGAGTCCAGAAACAAAAAGATGAAAAAAAGGAAGAAAGATGAAGCGGAGAACAAGAATAAGAAAGGAAGACGGAAGAGAGGGGAAATATAAAAAGGAAAAAGCAGAAGCAAAATGAGGATGAGGAAGACGATATAATTTAGTGGAATTTGTAGAGCGCTAGATTAGAACCTAATCAGCTTTACAAAAAGATATCTAGAGCCTTAAGACTATTCATATTAAATTATCTACTTTGGCTTCCTTTAGAAGTCACTAATCAATTTACATTAATACTTGTCTAAAATTTCTCAAATCCTTTTCGTATCTACCAATGGTATTACGCACTAAATTTGACTGACATACTTTTGGTATTTCGTTTGTACATGTTCGACAGTGATATTGCAAGTGTCACATACTCTCGCCGGTAACCTGTTCATGACGTGACCATGGGACAAATTAACACGACCTCAGAGGAGGGCACAAGCAGACTGAAGGCCTAAATCCCAACCAATTTAAACTAATATTTTTCCACAGGCTGACCAATGAGACCTACACGCAATTTGCTACCGGTATCCTAGCTCTTGCAGCCAAGGTGCGCGACCCAGCAACTCTTAAAAGTGAAGCAGCCAGGAATGTGCCATTATTTGGAAATTCCCCGTGCATTTCGAACACCACCGTAGGAAATATACATATACATTGTTTTTTTCTGGCCGTGTTACACCTTTCACATATAACCTTAAGCACGAACAAAATACTGGACATGTGCGTATCGCGTTATGCACAATGAACAAAATAAGAAAATATGATTTTAACGAAGGTTACGATACTCTTCACAACTTATAAACAACCAAAGATCATTTCCTGTACACGAAAGTTACTTGTGCGTGCTGTCTCTTTCACATCTTAGATCCTGAGTGACGCAGCTTTAGATAAAACACTGAATATTTTAGCAATATGGGTAAAACAGTGGATATTTAACAATCAGAAATCAACATTAAGAATCATTACAATCCATTACTGCTCATCAGACACAATACATGCACCTTTGTATTTTACAGATATAAACTGAAAAAGTTAATTCAAAAACTAAGCGAATGGGGCGAATCATTAATTGATGATCAATCCATAAACAGAAAAAAAAATGATAATCAGGTCTTTTTTTTCTTTTATCTAGGTTAGGTTTGGATGAATTAAGAAAAATACAAAAACAATCAGCGTTACTAAAAAGAGCACCTCATATCTAACTGTGCCTCTCTAAATCTGTTCTTACGGGAATAACAAAACGCTCATGATTTTCAACATAAAAAAGATACGGGCGCACAACATAATTTTACCCTACTCTCTTCTCAATGGAGTGGAATGCCTGTAATACTATCACGGAAAATTTCTTAACTATTCAATAAAATGAATAACATTAAGGGGTACATTCAGGTATCTCGGTCCACCGAAGTTTACTTCTGACACATTTTGATATTTTCTTCTTTTACTCCATGCACTTGTCTATGATCAATCGGGTTAACATTAAGTCACAGGAACTTATAAAACCTTATCTAACCTAACCCAGCCAGGGAGAATATGGGGAAGATACCAAACGTGCACCCACATCCTGTATTTGCATACCCCTATCTTGCTTTTTGAAGCATACTACAAACAATAAAAAAGACCAATGAAATAATGAAGCTTGTATACCTAATGTCTTAAAAACAGGCGCATGAAAAATATATGCAGCACTTAACTTCAAGAAAATATACAATTGCAATGATCTCAGCCACCAAAATGAGAACATTTTCCTTAACATTTTCTTTACACAGAACCAACTTGCTTTAATCTTCAAAAGGCATCAATTACTTTATAATGCAAGTGAAAAGATACAAAACTGGTAGAAAATAAAAGCTGTTCATTAAGTACAAAGGATGGAAAATATTCAGAGACTACAAGACTTTAAAACTTAAAACTGCTTACAATACAGTGGGTAGAGAAAAACCAAATACCATGTACATCTGAAGACAAACTACGAACGATTTTTCTTTAATTCTAAGACAATGTGATCTTTGGGATAGTGTAATACAATTTGAAAGGTAAAGCCAAACTATATAGTGCTGAATAATTATTAGAGGTGTGCATTCAGAATGTGCTTAAGGTATGTAACAGAATGGTAGATGAAATGTAGTTAAAATTACAGAAAATAAATCTTCACCTAATCTTAAAGAAGATTGACATTTCTTTAAATCAAATACAAGTGGGAAGCTGTGTATTCCATTATGAACAGCGTTTCTACCTATAGTTAAGCTATCTATCCATTATCATACTCTTATTTTATCAAATGATAAACCCTGGGTTCATCTACTTTGATATGTACCCCTATAATAACATGAAGGCTTAACTAAGTAAGAGTTATATATCAGAGTAGCCCGTCTTAAGCTGTAAAGTTAAATCTACCTTTAATAATCAACCGGCCTACGTCAACCTAAAGATAGTCCTTTCAGTAAATCATTAGCATTTAATTTTAGTGTGAAGCTATGACGCACGTGAGTACTTTACAGAGATTATTTGGTTAACAAGCAGAATACCCTTGTGTAAATGTAAATTTTTCCTTCCAGTCCAATCAAATATATACCAAGTATGTAATTTAGCATGATAACTATCAAAATATATACCCTTTGATTAATACACTAACCATCACAATCATGAGAAATACTATCTATTTGTAACAATGATCACCCATTTTTTTTTTCAAATTTAAGCCTGCCTTGTGCTCTTGACTGGAGCTATCTTAGTTGGGCCTGGTTTGCATTGCTAGGTTTCAGATAAGCTCAATCAATTTTGATTGTGTTTATGGAAATATCCAACGTTAGACTGGAGGTACCTCAGCTGGGTCTACATAAATGTGACAGGCTTCTAAGCTACCCTGGCTTTTTATCTTGGTCGTGTTTCTTCAGCTAGGCTAACTTACACGGGCTGAAAAGTGTGTTAGGCTAGGTACGGGCTAGGCTTGGTTTCTAAGCATATTAAGGAGCGCAGTAGACATCTACTTTTATATTTCTACTAACAAATCGATACAGTTAGAAGAAAAGGCAGTTTTTTAACCTAGACTGTGCCAACCGACTTAAGGTGGCCGGGGTTACCGAGGGTAATACTTACCAACAAGTATACTTTACAAAAAAAAAGCAGTTGGAAGTGTTTCAGAGTTACTAACATACTGGAGCATACTGAGACCTGTTCCATTCTTTAAAGATGTAAGGCTTTTACTTACCTACTCATTTATCTTTAACTGATTTTTGGGGTTAGGTTAGCTTTGGTTTTTGTCGATATCATAAAATTCAAGAAATTTTCCGGTAATTTTGTGAGGTAATTTTACAGCTTCCGCCTACATACATTTTGTGCAGCGATGTGGACCTTATCTTACCTAACCTAGGATATAAAAGTTCCTAGGTTGTCATATATATGTCGGAGTGCTTCTACAAAAAAAAAAAATCTATCTTAATTACATATAACAAATTTCTTAAATGCTGTGTGGCGTAAAGCGTACAAATACCTTTCGTGATACCAGGTCTTACATCTGGCAAGGGGAAAATGAATGTTATACCTGTAAACTATCATCACTTCGAAAATATTACCTTATTTAATATCCTTTTTAAGATGGCTACTATGAAATCTTGTCTTAATCTCCTTTGTGAGAAAGCTGGAAATAAATATCATTCTTTTTGCATCCCGTAGTACGATAATTTTTTAAAAGCTTTAATTGTGTCGGATGGACTGGTTTATACTCGTTTACTTACACCGTTTTGAAACTGTGTACGTTAAACAAATTCAGATTCACATGATATGTACGAAACACCCAGGTCTCAATATGCTCCAATATGTTACAAATTACTTCTTAGTCCACGTCGTGTTTACCAACACTAAGTCATATTTTTCAGTCTACCATACATAAATCTACCAACACCAAAACACTGTAATCAGACGAAAAAGCAGTTCCTACCTTTTCTCTTTACTGCCGTTGCCCATGTGGCAGTCGAGTAATGATGAGTTCGGCTGGACTGTCATTTCAGGTAGTGTCAGCTTCGGCCTCCCTTACTAATGTTTACTTCACCTCTCCATCCATGTGTCACAACCTCATATCGTCCCAAATACATGAGTCAATGTCATTATTTTACACTTGCTAACACACCATGTATCAGTAAATAATTCTGTTGGCAATAAATGTTACAAGAAGTATGGATACACAAGCACAAGACGAAAATATAAACTCGAGTTAAGGAGGTACGTAATGTCACGTTGACAAGATGTTTACGGGGCGGGAACTTTCACGTTGGTTCATTACGGAAATAAAACCCAAATAAATCTCAATCATGGTTATTTCTATACAGAGACATTCAAGAAACAATAAATAACATTAGAATAATAGGATATCATGAAATTAATCATCAATAAGGAAAACATTACCATAGTTGAAGTTAGCGTACCTGACAAACGTTAAGTAAACACTCAATTTGGCAATGGCTCATTTGCGTTTCTGCGCCGAGTCCTTAACTTTAAAGGGAGCAGGCCTTTCAAGGACACACCATTTGAAAGTGAAATACGTATGAATGTCATGCACAGGCGCGCGTGGTGTTCCCAGTTTGTAATGAGATAATCCCCATTCATCATCAGATGGGTTATTAAAATCTAATATACAACATGACAGTAACCAAGCCGTTGTATGTGACTATTCTAAATACATTTCTGTCTTATTTTACCGTCATGATTCATAGCTCAAATATGCGATGTACTATTAGTTTCAACAGCATTCCCTTTAGCATACTGATAAATTACGGAGTGCTTTAATGTGATATAAAGGCGATAAATCTCCAAAAATATTGAGATGATAAGATTTTTGAAAGCTATAAGTAAAAGACGAGAAATCAATGTTTACGGTCGACAAAGCCTAGGCGTAATTAGCGTTTCCTATACTTTTATATGACCGTAAGTCTATGTACACGTCTTAACATCTTTAAATCCTGTCTATGTGGACATTAACCATGATATGAAATGGGAA
Source organism: Panulirus ornatus (assembly GCF_036320965.1). NCBI lineage: Eukaryota > Metazoa > Arthropoda > Malacostraca > Decapoda > Palinuridae > Panulirus > Panulirus ornatus. The sequence goes on along the minus strand of NC_092259.1, from coordinate 7,207,065 downwards.
AGATGATTACGATGATTTCTGACATATTTTCACAATTACCACCCCAGTCCGAAAACCCATGTCACCCAAATGATTAGTTACAGAATTATAAACACATCAAAGTTGAAACTGTAGCTGTGATATAATAGAGAACCTAAACAATGCAATCTCATTAACATATTAAATAATATCAAAAAGAATTAGTTATTCGTCAAAGCTGCATTTTTCTGTACTGTGAACAAGCTGACAATTTCATAAATGAAAATAAATCTTTGATGTTTCACAACGTTACTTTTATGTATAGATATTTGGTCGGGGGAAATATTCAGTCTATTAGAATATTTAGCCTGTTTACTTTATCAGTGAATGTTCTCTAGTTAGAATGAATTCTAGAAAAGAGTTTATATAACTAAAACAAAAAATATGATGATTTGGTGACAACAAATAATCCGCTCATTGTTTTCCTATATACTCGTATATGCCGTGTGTATATATCAGTCTTGGGTTGAAAGTATGACCTAATATACATCTAGAAAACTGTGTATAATTAAAGTTAATCTTACGTAACTAATTTATGGTTTTCTACCGCTAACACTAGGTGTTTAGATGCCAGACACCTTTGAGAACGACTTGTTAGACCCATGAGTACAACGGGTAGACCACAGGGTGTGTGTGACGGCGTCATCTCTAACCCTAACCCTTAAGGGTGTGGATCAAAGGGAACGCCATCATACCCAAGGGTCATACCGTCGTGTACAAGGGCTTGATGGACTATCGATAAAATTTCTGAACACGACGAAAATAAGACACAAACCATAGATTTGTCTTAACTGGCAATTAATGAATAAAACAGCGAAAATAATCCTTCAACTGGACTTCCTTATCTTTATAAAGATTAACAAGAGGTAGTTGTTTTATCTCATACCAGTTCATTATATATATATATATATATATATATATATATATATATATATATATATATATATATATATATACGTAACCGTATATTACCATATATAATCCCACGACTCTATTATGGCACTCACTCAGCTTCAATACTACGCTACAAATCAGCGACAGACCAAAAGATAGACTGCTATAGAGCGACGAGTTCCATCTTACCAACTGACAAGGATGCTGCAGCCTAGCCGAAAGACCTCTCGCTCTCGGCGTAAACACTTGTAGGTTGAGTGCGGTAACACCTTTATATATATATATATATATATATATATATATATATATATATATATATATATATATATATATATATATATACCATGTGTATGAATGTCATACATCCTGTCGTCTGTCGGTGCTGAACAGGATAACATGGTTATGAATACTTAAATACAGTAATGGGAGGATACTAATACGAAATTTGCTTCCGATCTCAAGCGGCTCCTCCCAGTTGTCTTGCTGTGACAGTCGTATGTGGCCTACGACAGTCGTATGCATCTTATAACAATTGTATTGTTGACATTCGTTTGCGTCCTACGACAGCAAGGGGTTCCGCATGGCCCGGCCCTACCTAGTTCGTTTCATGACCACCCTATCTTTCATAATTCTTTTTACGTGGCATTGAATTCATAAGGATACAGGGAAATCGTAAGTCCTTCCCTTACGACTCTGATTAAATGCTGAACTATACCATACAGTCTGAGAACACTCTGGTCTTGAAATTCTCCACATAAAGTTAATACAAATCTCAGAAGTTCCGCTGCAGTACACTAGGCTGCAATTTTAGTTTCCTTCGGTGTCTCGCCATTTTCGACCCCTTGAAGGACAATGGTACGATCCTTGAGGACGACGAAGCGACCATTTAGTATGATGGTTGTACCTCTGACATGGCTCTAAAAGGGTCAGGTCAAGAGCCGGGGAAGGATCGTACTCATGTGCTTAAGGAGCTACGTTGTCCGAATTACTCAAAGTCTGTCGTAACTAATGTCAGATAATTCTGGGAACCGCTTTACCGTAAAGTATAAACTATAAGAAAATCTTTAATAAGTTCAAGATAATAGAGTAACAGTAAATAAGGAAGTAAAAAAAAAAAAACATAATTAATTTCATCATAAAAATGTCTTGGCTTGAATAATAACTCATGAAGGAAATTCTAACTTGAAATTACCCACTCTGTCACTGACAATATGAAAAATTATATCAATTACGAAATTAGAGAATAAATGAATTTTATAGTTGAATTCAACCATGTATTTCACAGGCTGTTATTTTATACCTTTCCATTTACATAAGAGTACATGGGGTAGCCAGATAATAGGAGCCCTGGTAGATGGTAGACTATGAAGAGTTTATCTGTAAAGGTGACAGTAATAGTAACCTATACACCTAATCTATATAGAGACAGGAGAGTAAAGAGGACGACCCCCTCTCTTACAAATACATTCTTATATTTCTAACTCGTCCATGCCGTGTTGCACCTTCAAAGCAGGGTGCAGTATTTGCAGAAAAAATACCACTTGGGTCACCGTGCATATCCCCAAATTTGAGTATGAAAGACCGAAAAGCAACCCTCTGGACGTGCCAAGACTTGTGAGTGCTGTGGCCCACTCCATTCCTCAACTACAAACATTGCCTCTTGCTGACGCTACCACCGTTGTTACGTTTATTTTCGATTATTCTCACATATAACAAACGTTGACTATCGCGTTATAAGGCAGGCGACTGATCACGGTGAGATAAATTCATCATGCAGATATAGATTAAAAAGAAGAAAAAAAAGTACATTTGAAGGGATAAGTTTCATTTTTGGCCCTCCGTCGAGCGGTGGCTTCGCTAAGCTCTTCAAGCACGACAGTTCGACCCTTGGGGGTTTGATGGCCTGGTCTTTCAGGTCAAGAGCCAAGCCATTATACCCGAAGGACTGTATCGTCGTGCTGAAAGGGTCGTACCGTCGTGTGACGTAAGATGGATTAACATGTCGGAAAAATTACAATGGCCGGTATTCGTTTGGAGTTGGGAGCTTGAATACCCAAATGCTCCTCTCAGGCAATATTTCCAAAAGCGTTTAGTAAGTTTTGAAAACTGCTTACTTCCCAGGTCTGTTATAGACGAATAAGAGAGAACTTAGGGCCGTTTTTCTCTCATATAAAATGATTCACAAGTTCCTAAAATCTTTAGTTATACAAACAGTGTATGTCTGAGGCATACTGTCCAAATTAAAGATCTAAGTTAAGAATAAACTATAAATTACGGTGGTTTTATGTCTGTTGATGCTGGTTATTCTTCGAGAGCCGTAGTTTTGTGATGCAGTTCTTAGCTTTTGTGTTCTCCTCATCCTGGTGACCGGCTCTTGATTTTCCGTTAGACCTCACCGAAGCTATTGACAATCTATAAATGAATACATATTACCAAGTATATATAGATATATATTTACCAAGAATGTATACAAGGAAAACATAAAAACATCAAGTGCTAGGCGTCTGTGAGGTAAGCGGCGGCAGGCACAGACTAGGTTCGGTCAGCGAGGGAAGCTTCGGCTTTATCGAAGACGCTGATGCCTGCCTATCTCCACGGCGGGGCAGCCAGCCAGCACACGCACAGCCCAACTTAAAACCTATCATAAATGTATATTAACTTCCCAGTGATAGTCCAAGCGACCTAGTCGAAATGTTAGCCTATGACCGTAACATGATACATTACCTAACACCAAAATGCACCATAAATATCCCATTTTTCATTTATAGTTAGCACTATATACATAATAGGTCAGCAGATTTGTGTACCATAATGTTGTCTAAACTGTGTTAAGCCCCTCTGTTATTCAGACCCGACCCTTTTCCACTCCGTCCTTTCCCCAGCAAGGAGAGCCAGTGCACCCTCTCTCTCTCTCTCCCTGTGACATAATAATTAGCAGACCTGGTCACAAGTCAAATCAGTTGACCTAATCTTGCTCTCATGGTTTGCAGCCACCACAGACATGTAGATCGCGGCTCCAACTGTTGTCAACAACTGTGACCATAAAGTCATTTTCTACAGTACTGCTAACTTCTTTTTTTTTCAGAAACTCATGAAGTACTTCCTTACAGAAAATTTTCCTGAAAGGTTACAACAGGTAATACTGCAGGCATCTCGCCCCCAGCACCGCTTACAGAGCTACATTTTTCATGAAGATTCAGCAGGGTTTCAGTCACCTTCTGCCACCTTAACTGTTTATGATTTTTCAGCAGTGTGTGCATCACAGTGGGGAGCTCTGATGACCTCTAGATTATACGTGACTAATCATTACTAGACAACTAGAATACCTACATAATAGAACTCAATCAATAACTTTTGCACTGTTTGGCAAGTACATTTTTTTCATTGATACATGAGGACTTTGATCATCAGTGCATTAAGTGAATAACTTCAAAGATATTCGTATCACAGAAATTCTATAACGGGTTATTTTGCTATTTTTGTTACCCTGAACTATCATATCCATGGACTTTACCAACAAAAACACCACCTAAGGCTGGTTTTCCGAAATGGAAGTCGTCACATTTAGATAAAAATACCCATAATAATTATCAAAAAGACGTCCCAATATTAGTATACTGGTTCTGTATAGCTAAGTCGAAAATATAAACATTTCTAAATTTCGAAGAACAACATGACAGCATTTCAGTGACATGTTTTCTTAAAATGGCACTGCTAATCACTCATGTAGTGGGTGTAATTCTTGATAAAAACTATGACTGACATGACCAAGGGATAAATTGGAAGGTAAGAAAAAAAAAATAACGAAAGGATTTAAAAGACTGGAGATGGAATTACTGGGAAAACAGCAATCAGGTGGGTTGTCCACCTAGCAGAGATGATGTTAACCCATAATGAGTGATATCCGCGTAACAACAAGCATATAAAGACTGCTGGATTCAAGCACTGATCACGTAAAGGAAAAAGATGTTTTCCTGTAATAGCAATATTGCAAGCCACTAAAATCAGCATGCTTTCAAGAATGGAGATATGATAAACTATCCAAGGCATTAACGTGACCATGTAGTAAATAGCTTTCTTTAGATTTACACATATACATAAGTTATTCTGTTGAATTATAACATGAACACAATGCGTGAAATTTATTTATCACTATTCACTGTTTGTCAAAAATATGATAACCTCTTTAGAACGGAAGCACAGGGTCAATACTTAAATGTACGATTATGATGACAGACAATCTAATTCCTCAAGTACTTGGGCGAATCATGGATTTTATATGATATTAGGAAAAAATGATCCATCTCAATATTTCGCTATTCTGCTAAAGTTTTACCTCGTGTATAACACGAGAAGGCGTCTATCAGATTACTTCCTACACAGTTAGATCAATATCTATATCATCACAAGATTTATATAAATTCTAAGTTCATCCTACAACGCTGGTATACCAATAAACCTAAATTCATCCATTAAATATCTAACAAATTTATTGAACAACATGAAATACTCTATATACGCGCATGATGTAGGTTAGAATTTTGAACTATTCTTGTATCAAATAAACGCAGGGCTACTTATGACTTTGATAACTTTATCATATCACAGCATAAACAATCTTATGCATGAAACTGTATTCCTAGTGGATTGAATACAGTACCTTACATGCCAGATGACGCAAAAAGATACAGTGGAACGTCTAACGCATGCTCTTTCGAGGGCGATGATGTGACTTAATGAGTTTATCTCATTAAAGACTTGATAGCATTATGATATAACCAACTGGTGTATAAGTTATCATAATTCTCATTTGTAAACGGTGATATTATTTATGCATACGGTTCATGTATGCAGGATAGGCTGTGTCCCTGGCTCCTGTTAGCCATAATAGTTCAACTGTAAGGTAATAGTTGAGCCATGATATTCAAAGACAGATTAGAAACTAGGGTATGTCTGAGACTTGGTTACCATGTCTGTCCTGGGCAAGTGAAAATTAGTTTATGGCTTGTGATTACTAGCCATGATTCACGAGGGGAGAATATTACACCGTGTTGCTCCGTCTTCTTAATCTTGTACATGTTTATTACTATGTCTTTATGTCTAGCTAATGCTAGGTACCCTGTGACTTGACTACTATGTCTGACCCGGAGAAGTAAATAACTGGGCTATAATTTGGTTACCATGTCTGTACAGGTTACCATATCATATCATATCAAGTCTAGGATAAAGTATTATTAGTTAGGCTATGACTAAAGATCTTGGTTATCGTTTCAGTTCAGGACAAACTGATAGATAAGCCAAGGCAGACTTGGTTACTACATCAGTCAGGACAAATTAAGAATCAGGTTATGGCTGTGATTCGGTTACCAGCATCAGTTCAAGGGACTATCTGATGCTTGAGTTATAGCAGCAGCTTCTTTGTAAAATCGGTTCAAATGAACATCACTATACGTTAAGACTGTGTGTGTAATGTGCGTACCGTATCACCTAAGAAAGAAATAATAAATATCTACAATAAATGCTAAGACTCTAACGTCAAATCACACCAGGACAAGTTAACAGCTAGGTCAGGACGGGTACTCCCACTACAATACACGAGAAGTTACTAAAAAGGCGGCTAAAGATTATGTTTCCCTCTACCTACCAGTCCAGAATCAGTTAGCAGCCTGTGACTGCAATTTAGGTACAAGGTTATGGCAAACTTGGTTATGAGTGGCGGGTACAGTTATGTGAAGAATTCAACAAAACCATTCATGTGGCATGTTCACATTATCAGGGCAGAATATATCAATAAACTATAGCATTTATCTAACCATATCGGTGCAATATAAGTTTGAAGCCTATAAATGAAATGTTTACTCCAACACATGTCAACACAGGTTATGGTAGATTTGTTTCAACACATCATAAGAGGATAACTTGATATTATGTTTGTCTACCACAGTGTAAGGATGAGTTAAAAGCATATTATCAATATGTTTAACATGTCTGTGCAGGATGAATTGCATGTTAGGCTACAAGTGATGTGCTTAATATAACAGTGCAGAGTGAGATATGATTATTTTGTTTATTACAGCAGCGCCTTTGTTAAGAATTATGCTACATCTGATGTGCAAACTATTAGTGCAGGATAAAACTTGCAGATAGACTATGTTTGATTTTACAACTTCACTGCAGGAGACAAGTGGTTAGACTATGAAATATTGATATCAGTGCAAGGTAACTTGATAGGTGTGGGCAATTCATTTAATATATTAGTGCAGTATAAACTGAAAAGCAGGGAGCAATTTGTGTTATATATCAGTGCAAGATGAACTGAAAGCTTATAGTGGTTTGGTTAATATATAAGTGCAAAGTATCTTAATAGGCTATGAGTAATATGCTTAATATATAGTGCAAGATAATTAGGCTGTGAGTGATATGTTTAAAATATCAGTGCAAGATAGGTTAATATAACCTCTTACATATCAGTGTAGGACAAGATAATAAATAACTTATGATTGCAGTTGTTTACCATATCAGTCCTGGATAAGGTTTATGTTAAGTGATAAAATCAGGGTGATTTCTCAGTGCAGGACAACTACTTGCTAGGCTATAGCTCTGGTCTTTCCATTATGACTGATTTGTTTAACATGTTAGTAAAGGTGAGGTTAAAGACTGTCTATGAATACATTTCTTTCATAAACTATTGCCATTAACTATAAGGCATGACTGATCTGTTTAAAATACCAGTGCAAGGTAGGTTACTATGATATGACTCTTACCATGTCAGTGCAAGATAAGTTAATAAGCTATGATTGTAATTGTTTACCATATCAGTCCTGGATAAGGCATTGTGTTAGGCTATGAAATCTGTGTGATTTATCAGTGCAGACAATCTAATATTAGGCTAGGCTATGGCTGTGGTCTTTTCACTAAATCAGTCCAGAACAAGGAGACACAGTGGAACAGTTTATCCCTCTTTAGTTTATTATCATGAGCCATATTTAATGGTACTGCAAACAGTACTTTCTGAGGAGTTGCAAGATTTTAAAATTGACTGTCCTATCAAAATTCAACTGATATCTTATAAAAACAGGAAACTTTTAATCTTTGTCTGGAATTACACAGCTTTACTATACCCTTCTGAAACATTATTCTTTATAATACATATTTTCACTTGCCTTTGGCAAGGAAACTGTGTCTCTAGAACACATATTTTCACTAGCCTGTGGCAAGGAAGTTGTCTCTGGACATGATGTCCATTGACGATGTTTTGATTGAAGCTTCTCAACTGAAGTGGATTGAACTTAAGAGGGATATTCCTTCACTTTTTAAAAGAAAGTGGCATTTCTTTGAATGATTAATTACTAGGGGGGGCCAGGATTTTAAAAGGCTGCATTAAGATTAATACTTTATTTATATATTAGATATATATATTAAATTCTTTAAAAACTTTGCTGCTCACAAGATCCACTTATTTTATGACTGGATCAGTGCTTGCAAAATGCATTCACTTTACCAGTTAAGCTATCATTAACCTATTACAGGTATGTCAATCCACTAGTTATATATTATGCTATTTACAAATAGCATTAATTTATTGTCCTTACATCAACAACTAACCTTTTAAAAATGTCAGTAGAGCCTGAGGTAGTGATCACAAGCTATATTATTCAAACAGGATTTCATCTTGATTTTTCAAGCCCAGCTTTACTGACATACATTATTCAGAGACTGATGTATAAAGCTACTTGCCTACTGTGATATCTACATATGATATAAAGACTAGCTATATACAGAATATACTAATAATTCATAGTTATTAACAGTGCCAGTTGTTCAAAATGTGTGACCAATAACTAACAATTTTCAAGTACCATGTTACTGAATAAAATCAGACATAAAGGTAAGGTTATTAAAATACTATAAAACTAATACTAAAAAGTTTTTAACACTGTTAATGGTAGCTAGCAATATCTAAATAAATGCTATATTATTCATAGTAAAACCTGTGGTTATCTTTTAAGTATTACCTCTGAATACTGCTAAAAAAAGTTAGATGCTGTACTTCTGAAGGCTAAAACTATTCAATATGCCTTGTTATTGACAGCAAATACCTTTCACATTGTAATTAACTATGAGGAAGATTTTTTCAAGTGTAAAGGAGTGACACTCTACACCACCCAAATTTGTTACAATAGTTTTAGCACTTCAAATTTTTGTACTTCACAGGCCATCACAATATTAAACTACTACTCCTGACTGTTAGTACTACAAATAAACTATGATAAATTTAATGTTATCAAGATAAGACAACATAATGTTAATACTCTTTATACACAGTATGTTCTCACAATTCAATTCAAACTCCAAACTTAGTTTAAATGATACATCACTAACAAAGTCTACATCACTATCCAGATACTATGTTACCAACAGTTAATAATATCTAAACATTTTGATATTATGAGAAAAGACTATTCCCACATTGTAGTACAATTTGCATTTTTCAGATATATACTAAACATTTTGATAACATTATTGGCAGTTAAAAGTATCTAAAACTAAGTATTGAAACATCATATAACTTACAAATTAACCATTAGTAACACAGCATTATTCATATATGCAATACAAGATATTTCAAATATAAGTGCTAAAAACTGACAGCATTATTTACTGATGAAGCTATCTACAACCAAAACGTTCAAACACTTTAACTAACAAAGATATTGCTTACATGCTAACACTGTTTACTGGATGTTGTATATAAACAAACATAATGAGGGAGATAAGTCAACAAATGAGTGGAGTAATCATTTTACACCCATAGTCACGAACCACACCGTACAATGGGCTTATCATCATATACTTGGGCATTATTAAGCTGGGTGATTTCCTCGGTGATGTCAGTAATACTCTGCAACAGAATTCAGTTTAAAACCTGAGCATTTAGCTATAAACAAAGGAAAAATAATGACTTCTTCTGATGGTAGGTTCAAGTGGGTTCAGTAGGATAAAGTTAGGATTATTTTGATGAATCAAACTAACCTGATATCCACATTATGCAATGCACCTACAGTGTTCAAACTGTCATACAAATTGCTTTTAACTTAATCTTACTTATAAGTTCCATGACTGGTTATCTATGAACAATATGGCAATGAAGCCTCTCCAAAGTTAAACTGCTGAAACAGAACTAACAACTAGCTGAGTAACCTAGTCAAGATTGTTCTGAATATGCTGCTGTTACTGTCAAATGCTTTGAATGATAGTGGATACTATCGCACTACTCTGACATTTCCAGTCAACATAGTCCATATACCCAAACTTACAGAGACACTATCTAAACATCTGATTTCTGTAGCTAAACACTCTCCATTTATGTGAATTACAGCAAATAGGATTCAATTCCTTAATATTCATCACTAACAGTTCAATTACTCAATTTAACATCTAGAACTATCTAATCATTTTGACCTCTGCAGCTAAGAAAATTCAAATAATTTGACTTAGAATTAGAAGTACCTAGTTACTTTCATTTTTACAGCAAGTGCAGTCCAAAAATATTACATTACAGCTAACATTCTCCAGCTACAAAGAAACTTAGAGTTAACAGACTAAATACTTTGACTTACTGCTTGCACTGTCGAACTACTTTCAAACTTAAAACTAAATAGTTCAAATACTTTGACTTAAGATCTAATAGTTATATAACTACTATAAGGTTTACAGTTAACAATGTCCAAATGGACTTTCAAAACTAACAATTTCTAGATGGTTTGACAATTACCATAACACTATCCAACTACTTCAACATTTACAACTAGCAATATCTAGATACTGTGAAATATACTGCTAATACTACCAAAATACTTTTATAATTGTTGCTAATGATACTCAGAATATGTAATATAATACCGACTTCATTGAGAGCATAGTGATTTATAATATGTTGAAGTTCTTACCAATGACTACAATTACCACCATTCAAGAATGGGGCAGAAATCATAAGACCTTCATTGATTCAGAATATGATACTCAGTCGTGGGACTGCAGTGTTGTATGGGATCTGATTACATGATCTCAAAGTGTTGTATGTGATCTGATTACATGATCTCAAAGTGTTGTATGGGATCTGATTACATGATCTCAAAGTGTTGTATGGGATCTGATTACATGATCTCAAAGTGTTGTATGGGATCTGATTACATGATCTCAAAGTGCTGTATGGGATCTGATTACATGACCTTAAAGTCTACATGTACAATATATGGTTTATGTTAGCGTTGTGTTCAAATGTTAAAAGTATATCACAACCGATTTTCATCTTCACAGGATAACGGTATGGAATATTGTATATATGATCACCCCAGGCCCAGTTTCTGCGAAAGAAACTTGGTGTTGCCTAGGGCCTTTGTAAGGGCTTCCCCTATTCATGATTACGCTACTTCCAGTAACAGGGAAATGAGGACTCCTTTGGAGTAAAAAGTTCTTTGACGGTAAAGTCTTGCCAAAGGTGACTCTTCACTGACGGTGTAACATCGAGCTGGCAGGGCAGAGTCCGGTAACACTACAGTATGGAATGTAATCGAACGAACGGTCATTACAAGGTGTAGTTACATACTAGTAGTCATTTTAATAATGAAATATAAAAGAGGAAAAAACTCGTACGAAGTCGTCTAGATTATACTTAAAGTCTTGGGTTAACCACCCGCCACTGGGTCTAATCGACTAAAACCCAACACAGTATATATATATATATATATATATATATATATATATATATATATATATATATGTGGCAGTATCTTCACAATGAAATGTATACAGATGATGATGTACTAACCCAAGTAGATATTTGAAAATTGCCTCTAAGCTGCATCATGTATATATATATATATATATATATATATATATATATATATATATATATATATATATATATATATATATATATGATAGCAATCTTCTGCTGCGTAAAAGTTGAATAACTACACACTAACTGATGATGATACATAATAACTACATTTCCTTCGTTGATTACTATGTCTTAGTTTTCCTGGAAGAAAAAAAAGTCGCCAATATCATAAGCTTTTTCTAATGAAGTCTTTTTTCAAAGGCAGCCAAACAAACACTGCGACGAAGGAAAAATCGCCTCTTTTATCAGACTCCAGATCATTTTCAGACGAAAACAAGCTAAAAACTAAACCCCTGCAGATGATAACGGTTGGTTAAAATATGACTGTAATGTCATGTGTGACAAGTTGGTCTTCTTTACCTTGAACCACAAGAAAGACTTAAATTGCACATTAATCTAAACGAGTAATTATACCAAACCTCATGTTTAATGACCCTCTTAACAGTGTTTTACGTCTTCTGTAACTATGATGGTAATTGCTGAAAGGGGTCACAGTTTAGTGGTCATCTGAGGTGAGGGTGACCCATGTTAAAGTTGGTTCGTGTGTATGAGAGATTCCACGTTGAACTTGAACCATGTTAAGGATTGGTCTATGTTGATGATGTCGGTGTAAGTTAATTATGACTCATTCTGCGGGTGGTCTGAGTTAAAGATGGTCCATGTTAATGGTGGTCTGAGTCAATGTTGGCTCATGTCAATGGTCTTTCTGATAACGTTAAAGATGGTCCAAGTTGATGGTGGTCTGTTGTGTTAAAGACGGTCCAAGTTGATGGTGGTCTGTGTTAAATATGGTCCAAGTTGATGGTGGTCTTAGTTAAAGATGGTTCAAGTTGATGGTGGTCTTAGTTAAAGATGGTCCAAGTTGATGGTGGTCTATGTTAAAGATATGGTCCAGTTTGATAGTGGTCTATGTTAAAGATATGGTCCAGGCTGAAGGTGGTCTGCGTTAAAGATATGGTCCAAGTTGATGATGGTCTTAGTTAACGATGGTCCAAGTTGATGCTGGTCTGTGTTAAAGATATGGTCCAGGCTGAAGGTGGTCTGCGTTAAAGATATGGTCCAAGTTGATGGTGTCTGTGTTAAAGATATGGTCCAGGCTGAAGGGGGTCTGCGTTAAGGATATGGTCTTAGGCTGATGGGTGTTGGTGAGTTAAGAAGTTATATGGCAGTAACAGCACAAGGTAAATAGCGGTCCACATGAAAACCGATTCACTTAATAACGGGGAAGGAAGCCTAATGGTAAGATGACATAAGGTGATTATTCCATCACCGAAGATCTTTTGAGTTGAACTTCTTTCTCAAGAGGTTCGCTAACTTAGCTCTTGTAGAGAGAGACAGAAAGAAGGTTCGCGGTGATGCACGATGATATATCGACAAAGCCTTATATATACATATGTATATATATATATATATATATATATATATATATATATATATATATATATATATATATATATGTATGTATATATATAACCTATTTGCTTTTGGTGCGGACGTTCCCCCGAGTGAAAAACGCCTCAAGCAGAGAGAGAGAGAGAGAGAGAGAGAGAGAGAGAGAGAGGTCTTCCTGCTTGTGGTTCAACCATCCGGGCCCATGCCATGGCCCGGCAGCCCTAGACAGCTTGCGAAGCGGCGTTCGTCAGTTTAACTTGACAATCATCTCAAGGAACAACTCCCCTCGCTCTGTGACACACACACACACACACACACACACACACACACAGTAGCCGAGCCTTATACCATGCCCTTCCTCTACTACGTGTCTCTGATCACCATTCATCGCTCTTCATCATCACATTATCAAGCTTGCCACTTGCCTGGAGTTCCTGCATCACGTCTAATGGTCGTAAGAGTAAATATATATATATATATATATATATATATATATATATATATATATATTTTTTTTGGGGGTGTTGGGGGAGTGGGGGAGCAGAGAAACGAACTGAAATTCCCAACACCGCCAAAAAAAATAAACCACCTTATCGGGTCTAATCTAAAAACTCGATATACGTTATCTTTCATCAATGTTTAATCGTAAATTCTAATAATAAAAAAAAAAAGAGGTCACGCGTGTAATAAGAAATAACTGCTCAGTAAATTGCATTACTGACTCCGGTGAATAACAGGGATATTGATTCAATGTATAACGCGATGCAGTTTCATATATTGTAATGTTATACATCTGGCAACATCCGTTCGTCATATCTGTTTTCTGAAAAAATATAAAAAGGAAAAAACATGTGTCCGCAAGCTGGAGCTTTTATTGATGAGTCAGGCAGAGTTTTCAGTGCGCTTGCGTTCGTGTGTGGCTCCGTCTGAGTGGGTGTCTGTGTTTGTGTGTGTGTGTGCGTGTGCGTGCATGCGTGTGCGTGCATGTGTGTGTGTGTGTGTGTGTTTGTGAATTTCAGGAGACAAATGCAATATAAATTTGCCCAACCATCAACCCACGTCTACATATTTACGAGATCAACTTGCCGCTGACATTAACCCAACAAAAATATGGTCTAAGTAGAATTTCTCTTTTGGGGATGTCCAATTATTTCTTCTTTTTTTGTTTCTTTTTCTTTTTTTTTTTTTAGGGAGCCGACGCTTTTCATCCTTGCTTGAGGGTCGTCTGATCAATACGACCAGCCGACCAGCACCGTACGTGACCAGAGGGAAGGTGGGTGGGTCGTACCCGTGACGACCTACGACGTGACGTAGGGGTCGTGCGCGTCTGACGACCCGTGACAATGAGTAACATGACGTGACAATGAATCCAAGTCAGTGGGGGTGGGTTTGAGGATGACGACCACTGCAACTTTTAATGACCAAGTAACACAAGTAACGACCAGTGACTCTGGTAACTACGAGTGACTCTGGTAACGATCAGTGACTCTGGTAATTACGAGTGACTCTGGTAACGACCAGTGACTCTGGTAACGACCAGTGACTCTGGTAACTACGAGTGACTCTGGTAACGACCAGTGACTGTGGTAACTACCAGTGACTCTGGTATCGACCAGTGACTCTGGTAACTACGAGTGACTCTGGTAACGACCAGTGACTCTGGTATCGACCAGTGACTCTGGTAACTACGAGTGACTCTTGTAACGACCATTGACTGTGGTAACTACCAGTGACTCTGGTAACGTCCAGTGACTATGGTATCGACCAGTGACTCTGGTATCGACCAGTGACTGGTAACGACCAGTGACTCTGGTAACGACCAGTGACTGGTAACGACCAGTGACTGGTAACGACCAGTGACTCTGGTAACAACCAGTAACTCTGGTAACGACCAGTGACTCTGGTAACGACCAGTGACTCCTCTGGTAACGACCAGTGACTGGTAACAACCAGTAACTCTGGTAACGACCAGTGACTCTGGTAACGACCAGTGACTCTGGTAACGACCAGTGACTCCTCTGGTAACGACCAGTGACTCTGGTAACGAACAGGAGCCCAGGTGATACCGCGAAAGATTAGCGACGCTGGTAACGACCACGGACACCTGTAACGACCACAGACAACGACCAGTAAAACTGATAACAACCAGTTCTGAACGCATCAAGCCATCACCATCTCCTAGTAACGACCTAGGCCATAGTTAACAATAAAGCTATACCAACCAATAAAAAAAAAACGAAAAAAAAAACAAAAAAGAGACGGATCAATTTTTTTCTTAATTTCTTCAGAGAAAAGATTGGAAAATTAATAAAAAAAAAAAAAAGAAGATGGGATACGTTGCCCCCCATCTACCTTATCTACCCCCCCTCTGTTCCAGGCCGTATATAGTGGCCTGGAGGCCCGCCAAAGCGTCAGGGTTGGCCATGTCAAGACTTAGGGTTGGGTTCCAGCCAGTTAATCGGCTGCGCTCCGACTAACTTCTCCAACTGTGATCTACACGACCATGGGAACACACCCGATAAACCCCTGAGTTGCTAATATCAGGGGGGAAGACACCCCCGGTCTTGTATACCAAACACCCGCTGTATGATGCTGTATACCAAACACCTGCTGTGTGATGCTGTATACTAAACACCCGTTGTATGATGCTGTATACTAAACACATGCTGTATGATGCTTTATACCAGACATCCGTTGTATGATGCTGTATACCAAGCATCCGCTGGATGATGCTGTATACCAAACACCTGCTGTATGATGCTGTATACCAAACACCCTCTGTGTGATGCTGTATACTAAACACCCGTTGTATGATGCTGTATACTAAACACATGCTGTATGATGCTGTATACCAGACATCCGTTGTATGATGCTGTATACCAAGCATCCGCTGGATGATGCTGTATACCAAACACCCGCTGTATGATGCTGTATACCAAACACCCGCTGTGTGATGCTGTATACTAAACACCCGCTGTATGATGCTGTATACCAAGCACCTGCTGTATGATGCTGTATACCAAACACCCGCTGGATGATGCTGTATACTAAACACATGCTGTATGATACCGTATAAAACTGTATACAGAACACTAGCTGTATAACACTACACTGAACACCACCTGTATAACACTGTATACAGAACATTAGCTGTATAACACTGTATACTGAACACCAACTGTATAACACTGTATACTGAACACCAGCTGTATAACACTGTATACTGAACACCAGCTGTATAACACTGTATACTGAACACTAGCTGTATAACACTACACTGAACACCACCTGTATAACACTGTATACAGAACACCAGCTGTATAACACTGTATACAGAACATTAGCTGTATAACACTGTATACTGAACACCAACTGTATAACACTGTATACTGAACACCAGCTGTATAACACTGTATACTGAACACTAGCTGTATAACACTACACTGAACACCACCTGTATAACACTGTATACAGAAAACCAGCTGTATAACACTGTATACTGAACACTAGCTGTATAACACTACACTGAACACCACCTGTATAACACTGTATACAGAACACTAGCTGTATAATACTCCATACCAAACACTAAATGTACATTGCTCCAACCGAACACCACCTGTATAAAACTCCACACCAAACACTACCTGTATGATACTCTATACTGAGCATTACCTGTATGATACTCTATACTGAACACTCTATAATTCTCTATACTGAACACTATAGTTCTCCACATCAAACACTTCCTATATATATATATATATTGCTAAACACATACTAATTTTCCCCTGGCTTCAGTAAAAACCTCAGCGAACGAATTATAATTAATCTATAAACAATAATCTAACAGAGTCAAATCAATTCAGTGGCGCCAATCTACAAATGGAAATCTGGATATGTTTCCTCATGGAGTGAAACACGTCATTACAAAAATCTGCCTCATACGAGGAGTCTGCTTCTGTGTCGCTACATACCACTGCACAGTTCATCCCAGTTTACGTCATGTATTATCAGGTTCCGTGGTTTACCTGACACGAATTACGATTAACATATCTTCTAAGAATGATGTCAAACCTTGAAGACGACGGTACGACCCTTGATCACGACGGTACGACCCTTGAACACGACGTTACGACTACTGGTCACGATGGTACGATCCCTAAGCACGACGTTACGACCTCTTGATCACGACGTTACGACCCTTGAGCACGACGGTACCACCCTTGATCAAGACGTTACGACCCTTGAGCACGACGTTACGATCCCTGAGCACGACGGTACGACCCTTGATCAAGACGTTACGAGCCTTGAGCGCGACGTTACGATTCTCGGATATGACTTCATGCATCTCGTCCCGTCTTGCTCAGGGGGTCGTCGTACCAGCACATCCAAGGCTCCTTAGCCTTGCCCAGTCCTATTCAGACCCTTGTGTTCTTGGGTCGTACAGCCGTCCGTGCTCAAGGCTCCTATACCGTTGTGTTCAAGAGTCGTACTCTTCAGGTGAAGGGTCGTATCGCCCAGCTCAAGTGTTCCCGTACTAATGAGACTGATCTCAACACCTTTCACCCGCCTCCAGCACAAACATTATCATATTTACTCATTCCATCGCTAGAGACAAGCAGATGGCCACAGCGGACGCCTCAAGATAATGTCCAACTTACGTGCCACGTCGCCTGTGTTGATTCAATACTGACAACTGCCAATCCGTTTCTGCAGCTTTGGGTAACTTCCTCCAAAGCTTTAGCTGTCTTTCTCCAAAAGCTTGAAGTAACTTCCTCCAAAAAGCTTTTAGTGGCTTCCTCCAAAGATTTAGGTATCTTTCTCCAAAAGCTTTAGGTGACTTCCTCCAAAGCTTTGGGTAACTTCCTCCAAAGCTTTGGGTAACTTCCTCCAAAGCTTTAGGTATCTTTCTCTAAAGGCTTTAAGTAACTTCCTCCAAAAAGCTTGAGGTGTCTTCCTTCAAATTCATCTGTGGATAATTCCAGAAGCTACTCGCTTGCTCTGGATGGCACATGTTTCTCTCTTTTCCTCTCCCTTTCCCAACTTTGCTGAGTTTCAGGTCAGACGTGCCTTCTTTACGGGTTTCTGGAAGATTCGCGTCCGCTTCAGGCTTCAGAATTTCAGTTTTTAGGGTAATTTGCACGGCCGTACGATGACTGAAGTGTTCCAGAGTGATCTGAGGTATAGCTAGCTCGCTCTCTCTCTCTCTCTCTCTCTCTCTCTCTCTCTCTCTCTCTCTCTCTCTCTCTCTCTCTCTCTCTCTCTCTCTCTCTCTCTCCCCACCCCCCACTACACCGTGGCAAATTATTTTGCGCTAAGCTTACAACATGAAGCTTTCCACCACCTCAATTCTCTTTAGAGAGAAATAAAAAAGAATCCCTTGAGACACATCTCTTACAACGATACCTCCAGTTATCCTAATATCACTCCCTCAGTGAAGGATAAATGAATATAAAGTCGATATCCTTCAACTGGTGTCGATAATTATGTCAACACATACGGTATATAGAATAACATATACGTATACATGTCCATGGAAATCTGGGTTTAACGTAATGTACGAGAAATTATATACATGTATATATATATATATATATATATATATATATATATATATATATATATATATATATATATATATATATATATATACATTAATAAACATGCGTTTCCAGCGTGTCGCAGAGGACGATTCAGAAGGGTGAGAACAGAAGAGGAGCGGGGCTAAAAGATCTCCCCTCCTGTATCATTACTTTCCAAAACAAGGAATAGAAGAAGGAGCCGAGCGAGGACTTTTTTTCTTCAAGGTTCAGTCGTCTATTCTCGACGCTACCTCGTTATGGTTGGAAACAGCGAAGAGATATGAAAGATGTATATGACTGATTCTACAGACAGAAGTACCACCTTTGTTTACAATTTATTTTACCCTTCTAATCATGCCAATAATTTCAACAGTTCAAGAAGGTCCCTCACACCTCACTACAAGTTGATTCATTTCCTGACGTATCTTAACATTATTAACGTTTTAATGTGTTTTGTTCCATAAATCTACTAAAATTGAAAGATTTGCCTTTATATATCTTAAAGATGCCGTCACACCAGTCGCAAGATATAGACAACCTGGTCGTCAATGAAAGAAACAGGCCTGTTAAGATCCTTCTTCTCCTGTGTCATGACACGAATTGCAACGACTTCTCTCTCTTCTTTATAGTCAAGGCTTTGAACGTTCGCCTTCGTGACCTATTAATACGGGAAACGACTTAGCTCACACCAGACATGGTGCACATCGCCCGATCAACTGTTGCAAATACATATATATATATATATATATATATATATATATATATATATATATATATATATATATATATATATATATATATATATATATAAGCACAAGTCCTTCTGGTGAGATTTTGGTAATTACATATATCATCCTTACGACATAAGAGTCTTTTAATACATATCTATGTATTGTGGAACCTGATATGTATATTGGTAAGGATCTATCCATAAGAGATATGAAGTTTACTTTGAAAGTACAGACAGTGAAGACCATGATGCGCAATAACCTTAAGTATAATAATACTTTTGACACATTTTCCAAAGTACAATAACAGACCGAACAGTGTTTATCGGGGCCTGACACGGATTTAGGAGGAATGAACAAGAATATTACACATAACACAGGAATATCACACATAACCCAGGAATAGTACACATAACCCAGGGATATTCACCTACGTCACAGGAATATTACACATAACCCAGGAATAGTACACATAACCCAGGGATATTCACCTACGTCTTATCTCAACGGATGAACACCAGCCGAGCCAAACATTACTCGAAGTGTTTAAGAACATTTACAAACCCTAATGAAGCAATCATGAGAACTTACGAACCATATATAAAAAAAAATAACTATCTAAGATACTGCAATAAGTCACAAGTGTCCAAGAAGATATGACTAACATCTATGGATGAATTTAACATGTTGAAAACACTCATGACACTACACCAGCATTCGTGCGAAGACAGGAACTTTTTCACTAAATCTCATAGCAATCTAGCGCATATATGAATAGCTATAGACACGTTGGCATAGATAGATAGATCCCCTTGTAATTGACTTTAGTACAGACATGAATATCCTGATGTACGTACATAAACTAACTATTAATTACAAGAATATTTTTTGTAGTTAGGAATACTCATGTGGGTTTCAGAATAATTTAATGGTCTTAACAAATGTTTTCGTAGGTTCAAGAAACATTTTCATGGGATTAAGGTTATCATTCTTTTTCTGTTTAAGACTGACAAATATCTTCGACTGTGTTCGGAAACCTCATCATTGCTATATACGAATATTTGGTAGAGAGGTGAATGTATTGAATATCTCTTCGTCTTCAGTGGCCGAGGCTACTCCAGAAAAACACAAGAATACTACTAAAGTAACGCACAGACATACGCCAGAACGCTAAATGTAATACAGAAACGCATAACAATATCTTAGAACGCAAGGAATATTAGAAAAACGCAAAGGGATGTCACAGAACTCTAGTATCGCATAGGAATACCCCAGAACGCTAAGAATATCAGAAGAACGCATGGTTGCATCTGAACTTCATCTTCAGAGATATTAAAGTAACACAAGGGATTGCCTTAGAACGCACGTAGAGCGCCAGGAATACCAGAGTATCGCTAGGAATACTTCAGAACGCCAGGAATATAAGAACGCATAGGAATATCTGAGAACGTACAGCGCCAGGAATACCAGAGTATTGCTTGGAATACTTCAGAACGCCAGGAATATAAGAACGCATAGGAATACCTGAGAACGATGAGCGCCAGGAATACCAGAGTATCGCTAGGAATACTTCAGAACGCCAGGAATATAAGAACGCATGAACGCATAGGAATACCTGAGAACCTAGAGCGTTTAGGAATACCAGAGTATTGCTAGGAATACTTCAGAACGCCGGGAATATAAGAGGAACGCACGGGGAATACTTCAGAACGTAGAACTCTCGGAATACCAAGGAAACGCTCAAGAATATCTTAGAACGCAAGACGTAGGATTACCCAGAGATGGACAGAAACACTGCAGAGCGTCTGAAGTACTTCAGTAAGTGGAGGAACACGTCAGAAAGTCTGAAACGCTACAGTAAGTACAGGAAAACTTCAGGACAACATGAGGACTTCAGGAAATAGTGAAACACCAGAACCTCTGCAGTAATTCAGTAAGTATAGAGACTTTGAGAGTCAGAGGGACTGTAGCAAGCACAGAAACACTTCAGGAACAAGCATAGAAACACTTCAGGAACAAGCACAGAAACACTTTGAACATACGGAACACTAAATCAAGTATAGAAACACTGCAGAACACCTGCAACACTACACTGAATCAGGATACACTTCAGAAACGCTGAAGTAATACTACAAGTGCAGGACTTCAGACTGTGTACAATGCTACATTAACCACTGATAGCATTCAGAAATTCTGGGTTATTACAACAAGCTAGAAAGCCATATTACTCAGGAGGACATACATAAAACCGCATGAAATACAACTGTATGAGCAGAAACACTTCACAACATAAAGAATACTAGTTACAGAAATACTTAAGAATTTTAGAATTCTACAACAGTTACAGAAATACTTAAGGATCTTAGAATTCTACAACAGTTACAGGAATACTTAAGAATTATACTACTGTCCATAGATTAAGAATTATACTTCTGTACATAGATTAAGAATTATACTACTGTAAAGAGATTAATAATGATACTACTGTACATAGATTAAGAATTATACTAGTCCAGAGATTAAGAATTATACTAGTCCAGAGATTAAGAATTATACTTCTGTCCAAAGATTAAGAATTATACTACTGTCCATAGATTAAGAATTATGCTACTGTCCACAGAATTTACAAACCTATCATCTGCTATACGCGCTACAAGGCCATTCTATCTTACAAAAATTCTACAGTAATTCCCTATGTACTTCAGACTTTTAGAAATATTCCAGTGGGCTCAAGAAGTGCTACAGAGCACAGGAAACGCTACAATAAGCATGAAGATAATATTGAGTATGAAATGAAACAATAAGCATATGAAATCCTACAGTAAGCGAAACAAATACAGTATGTGTAAAAAATGCTAAAGAATGAGTAAGAAATGCTACATAATGAGTAACAAATCCTACAGTAAGCGAAACAAATGCTACAGTATGCGTAAGAAATGCTACAGAATGAGTAACAAATGCTATAGTTTGCGAAAAAAAAAAATGCTAAAGAATAAGTAAGAAATGCTACATTATGCTTAATAAATACTACAGTATGCTTAGAAAAAATACAATATATGTAAGAAATGCTACAGTATGCGTCATAAATACTAAAGGACATAAAATGATACAGTAGGGGGTAAGAGATATTATAGAACATACGAAACTCTACAGTAAGCGCAAGAGACGATACATAACGGATACAATGCAAGAGTAAGTTTAGAAATACTTGGTAATGACAGAAAGAAAACAGTCAATTTGTATGGAATACTACATCACATGTAGAAACACCAGAACGGCTCATTATTACTATGCTGAGCACAGAAATGCTTCAGGACGTAGAATACAATAGGAGGTACAGAAACACTTCAACACGTCTAAGTATTACAGCAAGCATGAGAAAGAGTTCAGAATTTAATAAACATTACTGTAATCATAGAAATACTTCAGAGCTGAAGGAGTATTGCTGTAACCATAGAAATACTTCAGAGCTGAAGGTATACAGCTGTAACCATAGGGATACTTCAGAAATTGAGGAACACTAATGAACTACAGGAATATTTCAGAACTTAAGAAACACTGTTGTAGCCATGGTAATAGTTCAGGAGTTAAGGAATACTACAGTAACTACAGATATACTCGTATTTCAGTATTGCAGTACGAACGAAAACACTGAAGGATGTATAGAACATGAATATAGAATATGAATACACCAGGTCGCATAGAATACAACGGTAAGAAGATGAATACCTCACACTACATACAATACTACAGCACATAAATATTACCTTAGAGACTCAGTTTTTCAACGGCGATGCGGAGGAATATTCTACTTTATACAGACTACAGTAACCCAGATGTATACTTCGGAACCACAGGAAGAGTCGAGACAGAAATAACCTCAGACTTCAGAGCGTCAAACACCCATCACAAATGCATAAGAATACATTAGGACGCCCTAGGAAGATAACAGCGTAGCACGTAGTACTAGAGGTGAACAGTGTGTGGACCTTAATGTGGCATATATTGACGATACTCAACTGTGTGATGAATCTGTTTTGAAAGGCATGATCCACTGGATGTTCTAAGGTTATATAGGTTACACATACGTGTCTTTCTGGTCGGTCATGTGAATTCTTCAGTTGTGGACATCTTATGTAGGGTAATGTATTTGTAAAGTCTTTAAGTACAACAGTACGACTCGAATGGGTCAGGTCATAGGCCAAGACATTACACTAAGGAGTCGTACCGTCATGTTCAAGGGTCGTACCGTCATGCTCAAGGGTCGTAACGTCTTGCTCAACGGTCGTAACGTCGTGCTCAAGGGTAGTACATCGTGTTCAAGGGTCGTATCGTCGTGCTAAAGGGTCGTACCGTCGTGCTCAAGGGTCGTACTGTCTTGCTCAAGGGTTGTATGGTCGTCCTCAAGGCATTAATGGAAACTCGTAAGATATGAGAAGGAATTAGCCAGAAAAAGCTATTGATCAAATGCAGTCAATCTTTATCTATCATATCTCTCTCAGAGCAGTCGAGTTTAATGTGGTGATTCAGGTACAGACACCATCCACCACAACACCACACACACACACACACACACACACACATCCTCAGGACATGTCCAGTGGGTCAAACATGGACTTCCAAACTCAAAAAAAAATTCTTTCTTACTCTGTCACTTTATTTATTAAATTGACTCGTGAAGACAAACACGACTCCATTCGTATCAACTCAGTAGATCAAAATGCTTCAGTTGGATACGATCCCCAGTCATTCCTCGAGCATGTGAGAATTTCTGGGATAATCTATGGATCAGCCTACCGCGTAAAGCTATGGGATTACCACCTCACTATGTGAGGAAAAAGACACTTGTAATACGGCAGTATAATGCACAGCCACACAGGTTCTTGTACCGAGCATCTCTACTGAAACGACAGCTGAAGTCTGTGGTTCGTAAGGAAGATTCATTTTCTTAATTAATCACGGTATTATTGACCTTCATAAACATAATTACTTGGTGATACCTTTATCTTATTCGTTAAAGGACAGTTCTTGACTGGTGGTGAACCCACTGGCTGTAGTAGAAGTGTTCGATCCCACAATCGCCTTCTTGTCATCATTGAAGAATTTCAATGCCACTGAGTCTGTCTGGATGCCCTAAGACCATTGTGTTTATAACCTCCGAGGAGATCGGTTACTGGAAGGAATTCCTGTTATATCTACGTTTCTTTTGAAAAAAAAAAAAAATCCCAAGTTAACTCCCTCATCTACAGATGTTCGACTGGGAATACAAGGGCAGGGAGTCTACACTGACTCAACAGTCTCCTTGATGAGGAAGTCTGAAGATACACAAAGTTGTTCCACACTTTAGTATGGACTTATAGGAGGCTCTGGTCGCTGTTATCCCAGGGTGAACATGATGATCTCATGCTTCTCCAAATGACAATCAGATGATGCATCGTCAACGGATAATATATATATATATATATATATATATATATATATATATATATATATATATATATATATATATATATATACACACTATTGTCCCAGAGTCAATTTTCATGACAGAGTTCTGGTGTTACCCAGGACGTTTTTCCAAAGGCTCCTGTAGCCCAAGACTGCGCTACCTCCAGCTGCTGGGAAATGTTGACTCCTTTGGGGTAAGAAATTTTCTGACGAGAATATAAGTATTCCCAATAATACAACCTCGCCCAAGGTGACTATACATTCGCTGTGCAACCTCGAGCAGGCAGAGTCTGGTTACACACATACACACACACACACACACACACATATATATAATTATATATATATATATATTTTTTCTTTTTTCAAACTATTCGCCATTTCCCGCATTAGCGAGGTAGCGTTAAGAACAGAGGACTGGGCCTTTGAGGGAATACCCTCACCTGGCACAATTCTCTGTTCCTTCTTTTGGAAAAAAAAAAAAAAAAAAAAAAAAAAAAAAAAAAAACGAGAGGGGAGGATTTCCGGCCCCCCGCTCCCTCCCCTTTTAGTCGCCTTCTACGACACGCAGGGAATACGTGGGAAGTATTCTTAATCCCCTATCCCCAGGGATATATATATATATATATATATATATATATATATGAAATACGATATAATCATGTTGAACTTACTATAGTTACTATACAAATTGATAATCATTATATCTACTGAATATTCCTATATGTGAATTCAACTTTCAGAATTGACGAACACGTGACAAAACTGAATCATATTGCATTTAGAATAAAATCGACCTGTTCGGTAATTCTAATCATT
>NC_092259.1:7173778-7176278 GCF_036320965.1 Panulirus ornatus | reverse complement strand
ACACATACACTTTATAACATGAAATCAAAAGTACTGCGATAAAAAACCCGGCACGTACGATAATCCATAAACCTTCAACTACATTAATCTACACACACACACACACACACACATATATATATATATATATATATATATATATATATATATATATATATATATATATATATATATATATATATACATAAATGATCTAACTGATGCACAACAGCATTAATAACACTTAAAACAATAGGATTTGAAAGCATCAATGTTTCATTTCCCGAACCTTTTTTTTAAAGATGAAGCGATTAACGGCATAAATGGCTGATAAAAACATATATTCATATTGCGCGTACATTGAAATAACACAACGAAAGATATATATATATATATATATATATATATATATATATATATATATATATATATATATATATATATATATATATGGGAACTTACCGTGTTTCATTTTCCCCGTGGACTCATAGGAATATATATATATATATATATATATATATATATATATATATATATATATATATATATATATATATATATATATATATATATATATATATATATATATTCCACGTCTTTTTAAACAGACCTGGGACAATAGACACCTCCAGGTGTATTTATCGAATATCATAATTGATTTAAACTCGAAAATAATTAGTGGATAGTCTATAAGCTTTACATATTATCATTATCATTATCATTATCATTATTATTATTACTATTTCTGGCATCACTCTATCTACACTATCGCTAACTAAGGAGGACTAATTAATATGCCAAATGAAATAAGACAACCATCGGAAATGACGTATACACAAACATTTATGTTTGTATGTACGTGTGCGCTTATCTATCAACGTTTTCTTGAGCTCATGCTTACGTATATTTCTGGCATCGTAATTTCCATAACCGCTAATTGAGGGAGTGTAATTAATCAAGTGACATTTAAGTCACCAATGAGTCGATGATTCAGACAACCATGTATATCTATACGTATAAATATACTTTCTATTTATATATCAGTAAAGGTGGGGTTGCTATATAGAGTTTAGTATAGTAGCTTTATAAATCGTGAAATCACGCACATATTTTACTGACCTCCATATCTGGAGATGGAGTCCACTGGCCCTCCATGTCTGGAGATGGAGTCCACTGGCCTCCATTTCTGGAGATGGAGTCCACTGGCCTCCATATCTGGAGATGGAGTCCACTGGCCTCCATATCTGGAGATGGAGTCCACAGGCCTCCATATCTGGAGATGGAGTCCACTGGCCTCCATATCTAGAGCTGGAATCCGCTGGCCTCCATATCTAGAGCTGGAGTCCACTGGCCTCCATGTATGGAGATGGAGTCCACAGGCCTCCATGTCTGGAGATACTACAGAAATACACTTGAGCATCATGAATAACTCAAGAACACTCATCTCAACATGTGGTATTAGTATAGTCTTTAAACTGTTCACGTTTGGACTCGCAACACCACACAGACTCTGGCCCCTAAAATCAATCTCCACCAACCTGTCCCATCTACTGAATCTTGTCATCAATATCACATATCAGGCGAACTGATACACATGATACCAAGTTACCTCACATGTGGCGGCATTTGTCTTTAGCTATGGTAATTTCCTTGAAGATCCTGCAACTACTTTCATGAAATGTGGAACATTATGGTCGTGTAGAAAACGCTAAAAATCTAACCTTTTTTTCTCTTCTCAATCAGAAAACTGACTGTTGAATACACACACACACACACACACACACACACACACACACACACACACAAGCAGAGGAAGCTGCACTAACTACAAGCCAGAGCTGTTCACGAGGAGAACTGTGAAGGAGACAAACTGTCTGCAGGCAAATATCAGAATCGCATTTAAGTCTGTGGATGGTAAGGAAATATTTGGTTAGCCATTTACAACATATACCAAAACTGGGTTGTACCTCTCTAACCTGGTCACCGCACCAGCTAATGCACAAAGATCTAATTGAGAAGGTCCAGAGAAGAGCAGCTAAGATAATGACTGAAGAATTTCACGATATTTGTGGGCAATATTATATCTGTGGCCAATGTGATATTTGTGGGCAATTTCTATCAGGCACCTATGAACAAGGAGTTATGCTGAATACTGAAGTTATAAAGGTTATCTAAAATCATGTACGTTTACTCCAAATATTTATCATCTTGGACATAAATTTAGCTAAATGAATGCAAATCATCAGCTTGAAGCTTTAGCGAAACATATAGTACACTGTACACATCAAGAAATCAAATCCTTGTTCTTTTACATATCACTGAAGTTAAGTGCCCAGCCTTTTTTTTTTTTTTTTTTTTTTTTTTTTTTTTTTTTTTTCCAAAAGAAGGAACAGAGAAGGGGGCCAGGTGAGGGTATTCCCTCAAAGGCCCAGTCCTCTGTTCTTAACGCTACCTCGCTATCGCGGGAAATGGCGAATAGTATGAAAAAAAAAAATATATATATATATATATATATATCATT
>NC_092259.1:7153778-7168778 GCF_036320965.1 Panulirus ornatus | reverse complement strand
AAAAAGTTGGAATCTGAAGTAAATATTGATGGAAAAAATAATATATCACCAAAAACAAAATGTGGGATGATAATGACAGCTTTGCGTAAGTGCGGCAAAAAGTTGATGACGAAAATATATATTGTATATGAAAGGCAAAATTTGATATCTTTTTATATCATAAATCATTTAGGCAAAATATGGAGGAAATTTGAAAAAATGAAAATATGGGTTAAAAAATTTCACAATATGGCGGAAACGGAATAATCAAATATACAACATTTCAACAAAACATCTATATATATACAACACCATATAAACATATACAAACACCCAGCAGGGGAAAAACAGCAGACCCTTCAATGTTTTGCTCAACAAAATAAGAAATCGAGAAGGATGAAATAGAGAAACACCTTTAGGAGAAACTGAACACATGACCATAAGCTTTCTTGGCTGAATTCAAGGTGGCCAGGTGTGTGTGTGTGTGTGTGTGTGTGTGTGTGTGTGTGTGTGTGTGTGTGTGTGGCAGCAGCAGCAGAGAACACCAGTACTGTTCTGAAGTAAGCAGGATATCAGAGATGGCCCAGCTACTTAGCCAACCCTGCCTATATTATAATGGGCAAAAATTTTTTACCTTGACGTGCTTATAGATTCTCTCTCTCTCTCTCTCTCTCTCTCTCTCTCTCTCTCTCTCTCTCTCTCTCTCTCTCTCTCTCTCTCTCTCTCTCTCTCCACCCCGTAAACGCAGCCCAAAGACAAACATTCACACACACACACACACACACACACACACACACACACACAAATAAAAAAAAAAATTCTCCCTATGGGCAGAAGCCTGAGCCACGACGGGAGAGCCAAACCTCCACGTCTGGCTGCTTCTCTGCCCAACAAACCTAAGAGAAAAAATAAAAATCTCGGGATCAAGACGTCGTCTGATGGCCTGTAAGACCTACAAGATTCCCCCACCATCACCACCATCACCACCATCACTACCGCCATCACCACCACCATCACCCCCATCCTCACCATCACTACCACCACCACCATCACCTGTGGTTTGTGTAGCCTCACCAGCAATACCCCACCGACGCTGCACTCCACGAAGTGGTTTTTAAACACACATTAGGAACACGGGACAAGCTGTGCCTCTCTCCTTCTGCCATGGATGAATAGATGGATGACTAAGTATGAACTCTATGTGGATGAGGAGTGTGGGGGAGGAATCATCCTCCAATACTCTACCCCCTGAACAAAACTAACCAACCCTCCCCCCTTCCTTTTTTTCCAACATGAAATCTTTTCTGTAAAAAAACTAAAATAATGAGGAAAAAAAAGGGTGAAATATCTAGATACATATCGCAACCTTACGTGGACTGAGCTGCTGTATATTCAAATTAACCTCATCTAGATCTGGATCATTTGGGTTGGGGGAGTTTTGACCCCTGGACCATACTAGGTAACCTCAGGTGTCTCCTTCAAACCCCAACCCTGGCCTATGTGACCTCTTAACCCCACACTTATATCCCCCAGTCCCACCCAGATGCAAGTACTAAGCAAAACGAGTGTATATATATATATATATATATATATATATATATATATATATATATATATATATATATATATATGTATATATATATATATATATATATATGTTCCTATGAGTCCACGAGAAAAATGAAACAAGATATGTTCCCAAGTGCACTTTCGTGTAATAATCGCATCATCAGGGGAGACACAAGAGAGAAATATAAGTCAGTTGATATACATCGAAGAGACGAAAGCTATATATTCGCCATTTACCGCGTTAGCGAGGTAGCGTTAAGAACAGAGGATTGAGCCTTAGAGAGAAAATCTTCACTTGGCCCCCTTCTCTGTTCTCTTTTGGAAAAGTACAAACTGGTGGGGAGGATTTCCAACCCCCCGCTCCCTCCCATTTTAGTCGCCTTCTACGACACGCAGGGAATACGTGGGAAGTATTCTTTCTCCCCTATCCCCAGAGATGATATATATATATATATATATATATATATATATATATATATATATATATATATATATATATATATATATATATGTATATATATATATATATATATATATATATATATATATAAACTAGTGGGTGTTCAGGCTGGAAGGCCAGTGAATGGAAAAAGATGGCCATGGAGACGCCATAGCCGTGGCATTATATCGTAATTTCTGAATTTTTTTTTCCTCTGATCTCCTTCTATACAATGTGATGTATGAATTACACGCATCAAAAGCAACAGAATCGAGCAATGACGAACCGGATGATAAGGCGATATACAGGAGTGGATTGGCAAAATATATGATCAAGTCATGAAAAATCATAAACGTAAGATCATATAAAGATATACTTGATAGTGGCACAAATAAACGCATGGAAACAAGACAGGAATAATACATCTATGACGAGATCGCTCTCTGCATGATTTTTCTGTCTTCTACAAGAATTGGTGGCATGCCATGTTTTCCTGATTGAACATCCGCTTCTTCAGTAACAACACCAGAAGATAACATAGTAACTGATGAAGACGTTTTTAAAAACAGTACCTCAAAAACCTATAAACAAAAATGATAATAGTTATATACCAATTAACTAAAAAGCTATGCAACCAAACATTATACATTTTCATTCACAGGTTTTCAAGAGACTATCATTCATGAAGATGAATTCGTGAAGAAAAAGAAAACACCATCATATGATACTTGTCAGTGTGAGGTAGAGGAAGTTCACAACATGCAACAGATTGTCTTTGACTATTAAAAGTCATACAAGGATGATCTCACTACAGCTGTATTATCCTTACTCTTGTTTACATACTTTTCCCCACCTCCATTATCTTACACTCATGATGTATTTTCATCATATATATATATATATATATATATATATATATATATATATACACTACCAATATCAATTTAACATGTTATGCCTCTTATGAGTTACATATACACAATTTCCATACTGATAACTTTTCGAATGATTCCTAAGTCGAATTCAACCACTTCAACTTCACCATATCATTTCCACTTTTCCTCCGGTGCCTCAAACGATGGGCCAGACCGCATCCTACGTGGAGTGTAATAGTGGCTTCAAACATCACCCCTGTCGTCAATGTTGTGAGGAAGAGCACAGACTTGGAATTGTGTTCATCGTGTTTTATTTCACAATTTTAACTTTGTAGGGTCGGGTCGCCCCGCCACCCGCTCTCCTCACACCACGTCCCCCCCAGTTTGGTCTGTTGTCCTCCTCACATTGTTCACTTCCTTTGGAAATATTTCCTTATTTTCTTCTTTGCTAGAGTGACCTAGATCTCTCTCTCTCTCTCTCCCTCCCTGTGAACTGACGACTGACCTGATAACAGCACAATTGGTGATTTTCTCTTTAAAGTCCTTGAGCACGACGGTACGATTCATGAGTACGATGGTACGTCTCTTCTGTACGACCTTTGAGCACGACGGTACGATTCATGAGTACGACGGTACGACTCTCCTGTACGACCTTTGAGCACGACGGTACGATCCATAAGTACGATGGTACGACTCTTTTGTACGACCTTTGAGCACGACGGTACGATCCATTATTACGACAGTACGACTCTCATGCACGACCCTTGAGCACGACGGTACGACCCCTAAGCACAGTGATATTATTCTTGAGAACGACAGTGCGACCTTAAACCTGGCTCTTTTGAGAGGTCGTGGAGTCGTGCCTTGAAGGATCTTACGGACGCGCATTCAGAAGTTGTTTTGTGTCTTGACCGATAGGATAGCGGTCGTCTGAACTCAGTTTCAGAAGTTCCAATCTGAATTATGAATAGAAAACGGACCCCATCTGAAATATGATGTGGTACTTGTCTTGCAATGTGACTGAATTTCGTAGTCAGTAGGAATAGTACATGTACTGACGGTAAATATCAAATCCTCACTTCACTTACATGTACTTACACATTTCAAACACTTATGATCTCCTCCCTCCCTCCTCCCCCTTTACTTAAAGCATCTACATTACCGAGGGCTGTTCCACAGACGAACCCCGTCAACATAGACCCACAGAGTCTCTCTCTCTCTCTCTCTCTCTCTCTCTCTCTCTCTCTCTCTCTCTCTCTCTCTCTCTCTCTCTCTCTTCCGTCATGTAAAATGATTGGTGTTCCGACCCTGTAAATTGATGGTTGGGTCCATTTCCTTCTCACACACTATCATGAACCAGTTGTTGCATGCCCATTGCACTGACCACCAATATCGCTGCTCTAATTATACCATGAAGTGTCACACACACACACACACACACACACACACACACACACACACACACACACACATACTGGATGACTGACAGGTTTGTGTCTGACGCTATCACCAACACTCAAACTGGTGCTTTGGCTGTTATCATCAACCGTATCACCCTTGTTAAAGCTGTACGATCGACAGTCAACCTTTTCATACACCAACTGTGACTAAGTCACTCTCAGACATAAACCAACTGTGACTAAGTCATTAGCAGTCATACACCAACTGTGACTAAGTCATTAGCAGTCATACACCAACTGTGACTAAGTCATTAGCAGTCACACTTTACAACTGTGACTGTATTAGTATCAGTCATACTTCAGCCAAGACTGTATCATCACTTGGTACACCTGGTTTAAGCTTTAATGACTGACTTACACAGATCACACAGACCCAAGGTCCAAGCGAGGTGGTCTGGCCTTAACAGTACTGGAGAAAGATGCAGTCCACATAAAAGCAGTAAACCTTTTCTGTGATTAAGTCACACTCCAGCTGTGACTGTATCATCAACGGTCACAATCCAGCTGTGACTGGCATAAACAGTCACAGTCTAGTTGTGACTGTATCATCAGCTGTAAGCTTCAGGTATGACAAGAGAGCAATCACAACCGTATTGATAAAGAAAATGTAAATGTAAAATTAAATCTTCTTAAGATTGCACTTTCTGTTTACATATGAGAGGCATTAAACAGGACATTCCTACACACGTCTAACAACAATACATAACTGTCTTAGAACACAGAAAATATATAAGTGACTTAACTAGAAATAGTGCCTTATTTGAGAAACTCTTATATCTGTTTCTTTACTTACACCTCGCAGCTTTGGAACTCTACACCCACTCATATCTTTCCTAAATTATGGCCTGCTCGTTTTAGGATGGAAATTTTCCATTTCCTTCAAACTGCTTAAGAAATATATTTTGTACCATTTTTTCCCTCATTTCTCCGTCTCATTAGCCCACGTCATATTTCAAAGTCCATCAACGTTGTGGACTTTCCTCCGTAAAGTTGATCTTCCACCATTAAGAAAAACTTTCCATCCTGAGATGTGTTGTTACTTGGCTACAGAATGTACACCTATCAAGGAGGCCACATCTCCCACTGCTTTTGTGAGGGTTCTTACGCAACGACAGGTTTACCGGGCGAAAAGACGAAGACTTACACATAAACATTTTTGCCCACGGAAGGAAAGACGAAGACTCTAATCTTACATAAACATTTTTGCCCACGGAAGAAAAGACGAAGACTTTAATCTTACACATAAACATTTTTGCCCACGGAAGCAAAAATCTTAAACCTGATAATCTTTTTTTTTTTTTCACAAAATGAAATAATCTAATGAAT
Source organism: Panulirus ornatus (assembly GCF_036320965.1). NCBI lineage: Eukaryota > Metazoa > Arthropoda > Malacostraca > Decapoda > Palinuridae > Panulirus > Panulirus ornatus. The sequence goes on along the minus strand of NC_092259.1, from coordinate 7,163,130 downwards.
TTATATTTTTCGCTCAACAGATGAAGTGAGAAAATTGTAAGTTTTATAAGTATTCATTGTGTTCAAGAGATAAGGCTATATCAACAGCATTGCTCACAAATGTGTTTGGTCCTGAGATGGTTTGGCAAACCCTAATTCTCAAACACACTTCACTAGAGAGGAAAAAAAAAATATTAAAGTTTTCCAATGATTTTGTCGACAATGTAACAAGATGAAACCTTCAGTCATACACGTCATTCACACAATCACATGATAGTCTAGCCTTACAGCACATCTCTCAGGGGAAGAACTGAACTGTTTGGTTAAAATACACACACAAAAGAAAAGTGCAATAAAATAAACTGGATCATTTGTTGAAGGTGATCTTCAAACGCGTTTAAAATAAAATCTTCGCTTAAATTCTCAGTTATCAATCATCTATACTATGATACCCTAAACTTCCCCATACACTATTCTCTCTCTCCAATATGATCCTATTTTTCTTTTTCAATAACAGTTAACCAGAAAATGAAGACCATCATCAGGTACATATCTTTTTTTTTTTTTTTTTACCCAATAAACTCAACTTTCTTCATTATACAATCATCTTCCACTTGCTCCAGGTTACTAACCACACATGACTGGTCTTCTAATATGTATATTCCTTCAGTGTAGCAGTCTACCACACACAACTGGTCGTGTCCTATGTGTACCGGGCCATGTATATTGTGTTCCAGGCTATCTACCACATACACACCCCTGGTTCTCGACCACACAAACCTGGCCATCTACACACACCAGATTATTCCATACACACATATGGTCCTCTGCTATACACACCTGGTGATATGCAACACAAACCTGACCATCTTCTATATACTTTGTCATCTGTTCCCCAAACCTGGTTATATATAAAACTCATCTAACATACATAAACACACATGTGATCCCCTACCACACACCTGGTCATCTACCACACACACCTGGTCATCTACCACACACACCAGACTGGCTTATCATACAAGGATATCAGCAAAGGAGCGAAAGCAATAACTAAAGACAATTAAGGGATATAAATTAGCTATATGATATAGTCTCAATGTCTTTTGTTTTTCAAAGACTGATAAATGTTAATATAAAATCATCTCTCACTTGTGTAGGGAAAAATGTACAGAATAACTCAACAGGAACTGAGGTCGAAAGGTTAATAACAATCACAAATTATCTCAAAACCAACATTACAAAAAAATCGAAATGTTTATATGATCGTTCAAAAACCTTAGATTTTTTTTTGACGTACACAATATACATAAAGGTGTCTAAATTCTCTGCACACTCCGGATATGAGAATATGCTTTCATGACTAAATCGCTGGAATATCTTTGATGAAAGTGGATGTTAATATAGAGTTTGCTAATAATGATACAGGGAGATGTGCTACATAATACAATAATACGTCGAGGGACATTGTGAAAAAGTCTGCAGCGAAGGTAGACAGGTTAAGCCATGGATCACTTCACAATGTTGGAACAACAGAGCTTCCCCAAAAAAAAACATGGAAGAGAAAAAGGAAAAAAAATATGTATGTATACATATACATTAGTAAATATATAAACACATATGTATATGAATATATATAGTTGAGTTCGAGGGCAATGAAAAAGCAGCGTAATTCTTTTGCCCTTTGAGCACGAAGGTACGACGCTTGGGTTTGACGACCTGGCCTTTGACTGAGCCTTAAGGGTCAAACTAAATGCCAGGCTAGCATACCCAAGGGTCGTACCGTGGTGCTCAATGTGTTTGGCAGTTTGACGTTTCGTATATAATATCACCAGCGAACAACTGATATATATATATATATATATATATATATATATATATATATATATATATATATATATATATATATATATATATATATATATACACGCAATTCTTATATCTGTTAAAAGAAAAGATGTCACTGAAGAGACTCTAAGACACAACAAATTTTCGTTACACTCTGGATGGAATTATGTCTGTTTTAAGAACTGCAGTTTCTTTGTGTGTTTCTGCAGCTGCTCGTTGCATACACCGAACGTATCAATACTCTCTATGGTTGTAGGATAACTAGTTCACGACTGACTTGACGAGTTATGTAACCTTATTACACAGTCATTATTTTTCTAGTAAATGGTTAACGTCAGTCAATCACAAGACGTCTAATTGTGGATGTTTGAACCATCTTCCTAACTTTTGTTCCTAAGTGGAAAATATGCAGTAAAGCCACAGAGGAAAGACACTTCAGACCTTATCAAAACTGGTATGAAATTGGTGTGAAACTTGATGACCCAAGATAAGAAGCATATGTGATACGTGTCTCTTGCCTCTCCTGTCTGATGCAGTAGCTGAAAAGGACGTGATAAATGCCTTTTGCAACCCATGGGTCTAAGAAAAAGCTTATATGAACCCACGCAAAATATAAGTTTTGCCAGGATTTTCTAGAACCACCCGAAGTATAATCCTGTATCAACACTTTGCTAACATAACCCAATACATCATGAAGATCAACTACGTACTTATTCCAATCCCATTGGGGAATCCTTATTGATAAGCGATGAAGAAGATAGAAACCTGATCATCAAGAGAGTGTGAAGACTATTGTATGTATGACCATGAGTTGTAAGAGTGTGTGAAGACTGCTGCTAGTATGAACATGTTAGACAACTCAATCATTCACTCTGAACCAACTGGTTTGGTCCGCGATTTCAGCTTGCGTCCACGCAAGATGCAGAGGTGTTGGCCTCATATCTACAACAGTGGAATCTGGTGTCTAAAGACACTAAACCTCCACCTTACTGAAATTGCTTGGGACTGTGAGGGTTGAAGATGGATTAGGGCTTACCCCCACGAGACCTGTAGGTACAGAGGAACACCACTACCAAAAGGAGATGCTGGGTGAACACTGTTGCTGCCAAGGAGAGCGAGACGCCATCACAAACCACAGAAGGAATTCGCGCTCTACACGACTTTCAGCCATAGAGAAAGCTAGCTACCGTCACTGTGTTGTGTGTAGATTGCGTTTCCATTTTAAGTGTCGGTTATGTTTATAATATAATCCACTCTTTATACGATGTTCAACTCTTTTATTACCATTTATCTACTGTGTTTTCACTATCATCAAATTAATTTGCACTCCCAGAAATTTCTCATCCTTTGTACGATGGAATACAGATAATTGAAAAAAAAAAGAAACTCGTCCATTTACGCTGCTATCTGTAAAGATGATACAGTGACATAACTGAAATGATACAGTTTCATAAGTGAATAGAACGTGGAGAACAGAGAGCCGATGAGTTCTCCAGCACATGTGTGTCAGTGATGTAAAATCAGCTTGAAGAGAAATGTTGCTCAGTGCAGCTAGACAAATCAAACGAAGTAACACAGTCACAATTCTCATTACACTAAAAAGTTACACATCAATTCTTTCAGAGAGACAAAATGGATATCAGTTCTTTTGAGAGATAAAATTACTATTTGTGTGAAACTAGTGAGTGATCTCTGCATTATATACTAGTACTCAAGTGGCCCAATTTACATATCTAAAAGTTTTTCGAATATGGTAATAAGATTAGAAAGAAATTAACATGAGACTCATCTCGCAGCACTCAATACAAAATAACTTCTCCCCCAAACCCCATTTTCTTAAAAGAAAGAAATCATGTGAATATCATTAAGCCAGTTTGAATACACAATCGTCAAAAGATATTTTTTTTCTCCTTGTTATCTCTGCCTCGACATACGGGTCTCCTTTTAAGCAATATCACTTGTGATGTTATTGCTTCAACCAGGTATGTCCCAAACGTTCCCATGTATATCATATCTTACAATGAATTCCATTAGTTTAAATCCAGCCATGTACCAATGAGAGAAATATGACATTAAAGGCACGAAACACCGTACTGTATAGAGGCATTGATGTTAGAACTGCTACCTATGCAATGAAGATTGCAATATGACTTTGTAATGAACGAATGTGTATCAAACCACTGAGTGGTGTCTATGGCTATAGAAAATGTCTATGAAAAGGACCATAAGAAACGCTGTCCAGATATCTATAGCCAGCTCAACTAAAGGCTTAGTACTCTATCTAATCATTAATCGGTTCACATATCAAGACCACCTTATGTATGACACTTATCTAAAAAAAAAAAAACAAATAAAGTTATTGGTATTAAGACACTAGAATTGATCAGAATTTAAACCCACAGATCAGCATAAAGCATCTTACATCAGTTTCGTAAGGTATTAACATACATGTGAACAGGATCAAGAAACTATAACTTTGATTAAACTGACACAGGATCAAGAACCTATAACTCTGAATCCATTGCCGAGACAAACCTTACATATTTGTGCTTCAGCATCTGTTAAGATATGTGAATCACGTTTTTCCTTTCCATATTGAAAAATAGAAAGAAATCTTCGCTGAAGACGGCTGCTAAATACATCTCAACTCTACCATAAGGATACATTTTTAAGAACTGTGGAGAGTCTATTTCTTATAAGCCAAGAATAACACCACATCTCTATCAAATGAAGATAAGATCCGTCAAAGACAGTTTAGAATTCTATTAAGACGTAAACCATATTAAAATGCGTAGTCCTACGTTGGCATATAAATCTACAACAACAAGTTCCTCAGTAAATGTTAAAGAACGTAATGCACAATCGCGTTAATGGTAACGAGAGAACGCTTACCAGCGGCATCTCTGGCGATGAAATAACGTAGATTGTATTGAGGATGTCTGCATACGGTCTGAGATGGGAGGCTATGCGAGATGCTCTGCTTTACTCATGCCTGATATTCAAACCGTCGATACAATGTACGTGAACTTGGGAGATTAGATCAGACTCCAGCATTGATGTCCAGAGTGTGGGGGGGTGTGTGTGTACGTGTGTGTACGTGTGTGTGTGTGTGTGTGTGTGTGTGTGTGTGTGTGTGTGTGTGTGCATGGTGCCCCCCTTCCTCACCCCTGCGCTAGTGTGGGGCGGCTTGGGCGAACATGACTGGTCATGAGGAGCAGTCATGAGAAAGGAACATCCAAGGACACACACACACACACACACACACACACACACACACACGTACACACACACACACACACACATACACACACACACACACACACAGATACATATATATATATATATATATATATATATATATATATATATATATATATATATATCCGAGAACATCACAGCTTGGATGTACCACAGCGAAGAAATGGCGAGAGAAATTCAAAGGGGGGAGGAGGTGAGGAAGAGGGGGGGGGGGGCGTTGGGAAATAAATGGAAAAACGAAGGGAAAGGTTCAGCAAAGAAAATAAAAATCGTGTGGACAGTTAAGAAATGGAAAGATGAATTCAAAGGAGAAGGGTCTTCGGGGGTCTGCCTGGGTGTTGGACACGACACCCCCCTCCAACCAACCCAGACCTCCTGCAGCAGCACCTCCTCCTCCTCCTCCTGTCTATTGGGACGATCTTTTTTTCTAACCTGGTTTCTCACAACAGCTGTGGTAAACGACGCCATAGCTGTACGGCGTCTGTCTGTCTGTCTGGGGTGAGGTGGAGAGGGAGTGAGGGAGGGAGGTGGTTTGGTTGGGGTTGTGAAGAAGGGGGAGAGGGGTTTAAGAGAAGGTGCACGTAGTAGTACGGGGTTCGAACCCCTCCACCCCACCTCTTTCGATCCCCCTTCCCTTTGAAACGGCTCGGCTGGTTACGTGGGACTTCCTTCCTCTCTCTCTCAGTGGTTCGACACCTAACCTCCTATGATTTATGGTGGTCGTACGTTACGGATGTCTATGACATGTATGTATAAGTATACATACATACACATAAGAAGAACACGGTTCTTGTTATGTGTATGTGTGGGGTTGGAATTGAGGTCGCCATCTTTGCATTATCAATTTCCCAAAAAACCTTTCCATGTAGGTAATTCAACCTCCCACAAGGAAAGACTGAGATAAGATAGACAGAAATAATATATATATATATATATATATATATATATATATATATATATATATATATATATATATATATATATAATTTTGTACCTAGCAAGCAACAACAGATGTGAGGGACATTACAATATGATAACCTCAGCAGTGGCATTACTGAGTAACACATATGATGTGACGGATGGTAACCAGATCGTTACCCAGTGGTTACACACCTTTACGAACATGAGTGGTAAACCACTGCTTACACAAATGTCATCATAACTAGTAAACCACAGGTAACACACATGGTAACGTGAATGTTATACCACTGGTGATACATGTGGTAATATATGTGGTTTGTAACAGTGACATACAAGGTAACACATATGGTATACTAACGTCAACACTTGTGGTTACATATGTGTCATTAGTATAACACATATGTTATACTAAGGGGGTCACATGTGATGGCATATGTGGTATACCTGGTTAAGCATATGGTAACATATCTGTTATACCACTGGCGAAACATGAAGTAACATATGTGGTATACCAGTAGGGAAACACTTATGTTAACACTAGTATATCACTGGTAGCACATATGGTAACATATGTGACATATGTGGTATGCAACTCGTCGACATATATGTGGCATACCAAGAATGACACATATATTAACACAAATAGTATACCCCTGATGGCATGTGTGGTATACCAAGAATGACACATATATCATGACACATATGGTAACGTAAGGGAAGACAAGGTAGTGAACCAGACGGTCTATATAAATAGGTAATCAAATACCTAAACTGTAACCTCTATAATGTCATGGTCACACGGGTGAGCGACCTCATACCGTAAGATCTAAATTCTAATTTCCGATCTCCAATTTGGACGTTCGTAAACTCATATTGGACGCCGGTTTGACAACGCACCTCCTGCCTTGGCTTCGCCCGTGGCGGCGATGGCAACGAAGTTCGCCATGGCGCTGCGTCGTGGATCGACAACGTAGACACATCGCTGAGGCCAAACCCGAAGCGCCAATTACTTACTTATCTTTCGTTATCTCTCACCATCTCTACAACCCCCTCTCCCCGTCTCGACAGCTAGGAGGAGACAGCAGAGAGAGATGGTGTGAGGGAGGGATGTGTGTGTCGTCCACCCGGGTTTGACTGCTAGCATCCCAGAGCGGGAGGGAAATTCGCTGAGGGAACTGATGATGGTATTTTCGCTTCGCTCTCGCTTCTGCCGTGAGTAGACACTAGCGCTGTTGCGGGAGGGGAAAATGCTGGCGGACCTTCGTACTCCCGTGTCGTACTGACGCTGATGATCGAGTGATGACTGAACACACAATACAACGATGAAGTCCTCAAGTATAACTTCATTCATCTCATTCATCGACATTACTCACCGCGTAGGAAGATATTTGAGTAAATTCTCAGCCAATATCGAGTTATACAGGTTTAATCATCGGTAATTCTCTTCAAGAATAAAAAGAATTTATCCGTGAATTCCCAGAAAGACACGTAAGATTATACTTGAGTAAATTCTCAGAAAATACCGATTTACTCAGCTTTAATTGACGGTAATTCTCTCTAAAACATTATAGAAATTTATTCGTGAATTCTCTCAGAGAGACATATTTTGTAAAGTTATCTAACCTAACCGTTCATGATTTATTCATGGGGCGACAAGACCATTTTAAATTACAGATACTATCAAGTCCCACCAAATATTCAGCACCAAATATACAATCGTAGACCCAACAGACACCATCAATACGCATTAAATAAAACAGTAAAAATAAGGTTTAGTTTCACTAAATCATCCAGCACAAAAAAGAGGCCATTTTCTGCTAAGTGGAAAAAGAAAGAAAAAACTAGAAAATAAACTTGGGGAGGAGTTAGTCTTGCTGTATTTGAGGAGATGAAAATCTTGCGACATTTTCAAACACAGACGAACACAAGGAAAGAAACTGAGAAGGTGATATTTACTGACGGGTCGTTTGCCTGTTCGCGGAAGATGACATGTTCCTAACAAGCCTAACACGCACCTCTTGACCGAAAGAAATGGCACAGAGAAGAAAATACCACAAGACCTTGAGAAAAAAAATTGAGGAAATTTCACCGATTTATTCCAGACTGTAAAAGATGAAGCATGTTCGACTTAGAACTTTAAAGAAGGAATCAGAGAAACTTCACGAAATAAATCTAGACTACAAGATTATAGAAATCTTCCACTTCTGTATATCATTATGTGATATATTACTAAGAGTCTCACATATTACTAGAGTCTCACATATAATGTCTTCTGAAGTCACACTTGAGTTCATACATGTATCTGTTAACTGATATGCAACCTGACCCTGAAACAAAAGCACAATTGACAAAGCACTTGTACAGGTACTGACAGACAAGCAAGACATCTAACACGAGCACTGCCCGACAAGCAAAAGACCTTAAACAAGCACTCATCGACAAGCAAAAGACCTGGCACAAGCACTGATCGACAAGCAAAAGACCTTCTGATAGCCAAGCAAAAGACCTTAGACAAGCAAATGACCCAACACAAGTACTGCCCGACAAGCAAAAGACCTTAAACAAGCACTCATCGACAAGCAAAAGACCTTCTGATCGCTAAGCAAAAGAACTTAGACAAGCAAATGACCTAACACAAGCACTGATCGACAAGCAAAAGACCTAACACAAGTACTGCCCGACAAGCAAAAGACCTTACATAAACTCCGATCGACAAGCAAATGACCTAAGACAAGCAATGGTCGACAAGCAGAAGACCTGACTTGAGTTGCATTAGTACTTACACATGACTCAAGAGCACTTACCGACTTACACAAGCACTCCCCGACCACCAGAAGACCCTACTGACTTACGCAAGCAATCACGGACCACCAGAAGACCCTACTGACTTACGCAAGCACTCACGGACTGACAGAAACACTTACCAACATTAGACAAGCACTCACCGACCAGCAGAAACACCTACGCGCCACCTAAAGCACTCGCACCGGCAGAAGACCTCCCCCGACTAACACAAGGTCCTACTAACCAACACAAGCACCTACTGACCAACATAACCACCCGACGACGGGAACAAGTCCCCACCGACCAACACAAACATGAACGCTTGCCAACAAACACAAACACCTACCGACCGATACAAGCAACCCCCTCTCCAGAAACACAACCATCTACAGAAAACACAAGCATTCATGAACCTGTACAAGCACATATGTACCTACACAAGCATTCATGAACCTGTACAAGCACCCATGTACCTACACAAGCATTCATGAACCTGTACAAGCACCCATGTACCTACACAAGCATTCATGAACCTGTACAAGCACCCATGTACCTACACAAG
>NC_092259.1:7086278-7146278 GCF_036320965.1 Panulirus ornatus | reverse complement strand
TGGTGGGCCATCACAGAGAGAGAGAGAGAGAGGGAGCCCTGAATGCTGAATTGCTTCTAGACATGAATTACCTGATGTGTGCAACAGATCAAGACAGACATACAAGCGTCCGAGGATAATAACCAGCTGAATTCTAGATGTCAGATCCTGGAGTAGGACGGTACGACCCTTGAGTAAGACGGTAAGATCTTTGAGCAAGACGGTCCGACCTTTGAACAAGACGTTGCGACACTCGAGCAAAGACGGTGCGACCCTTGAACAAGACGTTACGACACTCGAGAAAGACAGTACGACATTTGAGCAAGACGTTACGACATTTGAGCACGACGGTACGACATTTGAGCACGACGGTACAACCCTTTAGCAAAAAAGGGATACGACTCTTGCATATGATGGTCTGGACTTTGACCTGACCCTTGAGAGTCGGGTCAAAGACTAGGTCATCATTCCCAGGGGTTAAACTTTCCAGATACGTTAGACCTCACAACAGAGGAACTCCCAGTGTCGTAAAAATGCAACTGCGGATTAAGACAGATGATGGAATATGGAAATGTCTTGTGTTTACATTTTCTCTCCCACCACAATATAACGCCAACACGATCCATTACGATAACTAATCCATTACATAACGATAGATTAGATTCCAAACCAGTATCTAACTCACCAACTTCTTACGACACAAAGAAAAGTGCAGTTCCTACATTAAAGGATTTAAGATATCTATTTCAGGACGAATGGCACAGAATTCTAAGCTGGGAAATGAAGCTTCGACAGAAATGGAACTTCTGCAGCTTCAGGTTGACGTAGACAAGCTGATGAACTGGGCTCACAGATAGCAAATGAATTTGAATATCGGCAAGCGAAAAGTCTCCTACCCCGCCAGCAAAACTGAGAAGGCAAATTACCTTATGTATCATCTTGAGCCACAAAAGGTAAATTTAGGAAAAGACTGGAGGTGTAACAAGCTCAAATGACCTAAAGCCAAGTAGCGCAGAGTAGCGGTATAAAAAAAGGTGAACAGATTTCTAGGATTCTTAGGGAAGACATTCGAATCTAAGTCGGAGAATCTAATCTTCACACTTAACAGATCACTGGCGTGTCTCCACCTTGAATACTGGGCTTAGATTTGGGTCACTTTCTTTGGAAGAAAGAGACAGACAGGAGAGACATACGGAGGCGAGCAACCAAGATAATTCCTGGCCTTAGAGATAAAGCCTCTGAGCTAGACTTACTTAGCTTAGAAAAGATAAGATAAGGAGACGATCTAACACTGGTATTGAAGATTATCAAAGGATCTGATGCTCTAGATCCAGGAAACATTATGGCTAGATTTGTCTGATTCCAATCTTTGTAAGAGGAAGGAACTCGAGGGCAAACGTTTTACTTCGAACGAGGCGAAGCGATCTTACTTCAACAGAGTTCTTCAGATCATGAAGACATGGAATCATTCAGTAAATGCGAGAGTTAAAACCAGCGCCATAGATATGTTTATAGTAAACACATACTTCATCTTAAGTCCAAGACTGACGACCTCAGAGATATAAAAAGTTTTATAAGCAATTTGTAAGTAACCCGTTTGCTTCAGCTACTTATACCATACTGATGCCTGAGTGTCTCATATCTTCCACTATCACCAACAACCTCTCAAGGACCCAGTGGTCTGTTGCTGTTTGGAGTTCCTTTTGCACCTTCGTATTCCCAGTGGTGTGACCTGTAGGTCTTACATACATCCTGTAAAGTGGACTCAGTCAATGATTAACGACTCATTTTTCATTATTCTCTGGTGATATTGGGAATATATGAAACGCTCAGGATCAAAACTTTCCCCTCCATTTCAAAGATTCCCTGATGATATCTGGTGAAAGTCATGAACATCAATGGTATGGTCTTTGTTCTCGTCTCTATAGCCTGGGTGAAATGACTGAACTATAATACCTTTTCATATATATATATATATATATATATATATATATATATATATATATATATATATATATATATATATATATATATATATATATATACATATATATATATATATATATATATATATATATATATATATATATATATATATATATATATATATATATATATATATTATACATATATATTGAATGAGATACTGCGAAGGACCCAAGAAAGAGCTTCCCCCTCTGACCAATTTATACTCCTTATCAAAGCGGAGGCAAAGCGATCAGCTTATCACACACACACACACACACACACACACACACACACACACACACACACACACAAAACTCTTTCGCCGGCGACCATTTTGTAGCGACGCCGGGACCCATACCCCCCATGACCCCCCCACAGCATAATATGGGGAGGTAATGGGCGAGACTAAACCTGCTTCTCACTTGCACGGTCTTCAGAGGGCAATAAGACTACCCACTGTGTATGACACTGGGAAATAATGATAATGGTATACCCAAATGGCTGCTTCACGTGAGGGGTAACGGCAGAAAACTGTCTTGGGTATTCCGTTACTGTGGTAACTCTATGTAACAAGATACCGTTGTTACAAGAAATATGAGAGAGGATTCAGAAGGTTCACTAAGACGACTAATAGTTTAGAGTTCTCTTCAGTTCTTGACATTAAGTTTAAGTGAAGAAGATAACCCCAGGTAGAGTCGGGATAAACTTATGAGTTCAACTGATGATTGTAGTGACTGTTAAGTGCTTGACCGTTTTACTCTGAGCAACAGTTTAACCAACAGGAAAACCTCTGACGACAACAGGAGAACCAAAACTATCTACCTACCTACTGAAGAGACACATAATATTAGCTCACGGATGCCACAAACACATACAACTACACACCTGATATCAAGCAACCATATACACTGAAACAATATATATATATTAGATACCATACGAGGTTGTACGACTCTTGCATGGGTTCAGTGGCTAGAAACCCACGTTTCCACACAAAGTGACAAAGGAACATCCTCCCCAAGCGTATTGAAGTCGTTAATGACAGAGCTTTGTGGCTACTGGCCTGTGTCACCAACCAAGTTAGGGTGATAAGCTCCACCAAGACACCTCCACAGGTTACAGAGGCCGTACTCTCCATATCACGCGCTGTAACTCCCTCTTCCTCAGTACAGTACTTGCCTCTCCTGCTTCTATATAACGTTAAGATATTCTCTTTATATATGAATAACATTGATAATTGATTGCGTCTTGAGACACCAAAATTCGTGGACGATTCTAAGCTGGGAGACAAAGCGACAGTACATTAGATTTTCCACATCTCCAGCTTCATGCTGAGATAGACAAGTTGATGGACTGGGGTTACAAGTGGCGAATAAATGTTGATATCAAGATGTGCAAAGTTTAACACATCAGCTGTTAAAATGGGACTGCAAGCTACAGCATGAATGCCATCAAGCAAGAAGAGGTAAATGAGGAAAACGTATGTGATCTCTGATGACCTATAGCCTAGCTAGCAATGGTGAGCAGTGAAAGTGACAAACAAATCTCAAGAAGCGATATGTAAGGCATTTGAATTTAAGCCTAGGAAACGGATCCCCATACTTTACCATTCACCGATGCATTCTTACCTCGACCAATGGGTTTAATGCTGATTCTCCACTCTTGAAAAAATACACAGAGACTGAATGGAGAGAGCAATAGCAGCGACCAACTAAGATGATCCTCAGATTCAATAAATAATTCCTATAACAGTCAGCTTGATGACTTATTCAACTTACAGTCGAAAAGATGAAGAAATCAATTTCGCTTCAAGTCCAAGACTAACATGATTTGCGCCTCCTTACTTACACTGACAATTTACAGGATTTGCTCTTTGAATCAACTGTAAGACTTCCTACTTCTACCACACTGATCTTTGAGTTGCTGATATCTTCAGCCATCAGACACACAGCCTCGTAGGTACCCAATGGACCGCTGCTGTTTGTATTCCTTTGTAACTGGTATAGGCTTTGGTGATCTTGATCTAAGCAGATATTGACGGTAAGATACTGGATACAAACTTGAAAAGAGAAAGCACCTCTTTTTTTTTCTTCTTTTCAAATATAGATTTGATACATGGACTGAATGACCAATTAGACTAGCTGAACCCAACACCATTAATACGTATAAGAAAGACTAACAAATACTTGGCTTCAAGTCCAACATTAACAAAATCTGCGCCTCCTTACCTTAGATAAAGTCTACAGGTATTTCTCCTCAAGTCTTCTATTTCCCTTTTTTACCCTTACCACACTAATCTCTGTGTTTCTAATCTCTTCCACGACCACAAACAACTTCCAAAGGACTAACTAGCCTAGGGCTCTTTCCCTTCCTACTTGTGAATTCAAGGTTCTTAATCTGCTGTTTTTTAATCATTATGTTTGATAAACCAGTGACAAAGCCAGTTATGGATGTCCTGGATGACCCATTCACATTCTTGGTAATGAAAGAAATGTTAGTGGTATGAAAAAATAATCTGTCACACACACACACACACATATACCACAACTTAATCAACTTCATCACACAGCACAACTTCATCCCAGCACAAACTTCTCTTTCTTCAACGAATCACAACTTCATCCCACACCACACCTTCATCAGCTTCATCCCACACCACACCTTCATCCCACACCACAACTTCATCAGCTTCATCCCACACCACACCTTCATCAGCTTCATCCCACACCACACCTTCATCCCACACCACAACTTCACTAGTTTCATCCCACACCACAACTTCATCAGCTTCATCCCACACCACAACTTCATCATCTTCATCCAACACCACAACTTCATCATCTTCATCCCACACCACAAGCTTCATCATCCCATGTACCTGACTCAAGGCGGAGGTTGACCATCTCCTCTGTAAGCCGTCGCAATGTCTGTACATCTGTCGTGAAGGCATTTCATACCATCAACCTCTTGGACACGGCGCTACTACACCCACTTCCCCCTCTTCTTTTTCTCCTTCAGGGGGAGATTAAAAAAAAAAAAAAACCGAGATCTATGAACGTCTGTAAAGATACGTAGAGATAAGATAGCCGATGGTGAGGCTGATCATACCACAATACCAGCTTCTGGCCAGGCTGTATGGGTTCACTCCACAGCGTCCTGTTCTTTCCAACACGTGAGGAAGAACAAGAGTTGTTCTCTGGGGTTGTTCATGCAGGGGGGTGAACGCCACGGACGCTGGGGCTGGTGGTGCTCAGCCGCCATTACGTGTGCGCTACTCTACCACTTGGCGGCTGAAGTCGACAGCATAATATATATATTTTTCCTCTTACAAGACTAAAGAATATATATATTTTTCTTTTAACGCGCTTAACCTGGACGGTACGTTCCTTGAACACGACTGTATCATCTTTGGGTACGACGGTGCGACCCGTGGGTACTATGACCCAGCCTTTGACCTGACCCTTAAGGGTGAGGTCAAAGGTCAGGTCATCATATGAACCCAATGGTCGTACCCATCGTGCTCAAGGGTAGTACTGATGTACCAAAGGGGTCGTAACGTTGTTCCCAAGGGTCGTTCTTTCGTGCCCAAGAAATTAAGAGGACACACACACACACAGACACACACACACACACACACACACACACACACACACACACACACACACACACACACACACACACACACACACATACACAAGATGGAGCTCCCATGGGTGTAGACCTCCCTCCCTGTATTGTACACACAGGCCCTTAATCACACACACACACACATTACAGCACACACACACACACACACACACACACACACACACACACACACACACACACAGACAATTACAGCATCCTACGGTAGAATCAAGAGAGGCTCCAGCTGTGGTCAGACACATAACTGATGGATACATTCCACCACGTCATGTGTTGTCATGATTCCGTGGTAAGAGTACATGAGACCAGTTCATGACTATCAACTTCCAGAGAAGAAATTCCTGGAATGTACTACATGTGAGAGGCGCCTTTGAGGCTGAGACAAGTAACAACACCCTCAGCTCATTTACCAAGATAAACCCCCCAGCAGGGGAATGATATGGGAGACCAATCATCTACACGTATGGAAACTAACCTCAAACACAGGAGGAAAGAAGTTGAGGAGACATGTGGCGCATATATTAGATACCATGTTAAAAGTCTGTATATGACTATACTGATCAGCAACTTTGATAAAGGATACAGAGGTGATACATAAGGCCCTAAGGACGTACAACAGAGTCTGTACCTGGAGACCAGAAGCTGAGCTACAGAGCGAAGATAACATCCTCAGACTTGCCTATGTTAGTAGAGATCAAAAAGAGGGAAGACCTGGGACGTGACTTTCAAGTTGTTGTTTAACTCTATGTGATAATGTCAATATGGACGAGTTTTCTTTGGAATAGGTAGAAATCTATGATTAAGAAAAAGACGTACCGAGAATCTAGGCAAGAAGCAAGTTTGAAAAAGATAGGAAGATATTTAACGATACGCAAAGAGGTGGAGAAATGGAACAAGCCAAGTGAAGAAATGATAAATGGAAACATGTATGATGAGGGCAAAGAAGATATTAGAAATGTGGGGCCCATTGTACGTAACCAGGTAATTACAAACAGTTACACACACACACACACACACACACACACACACACACACACACACACATACACACAGACACACACACACACACACACACACACACACACACACACATACACACAGACACACACACACACACACACACACACACACACATACACACAGACACACACACACACACACACAGACACACACACACACAGACACACACACACACACACACACACAAGGTAATGAGGGAAGCAAGATGTGAGGAGGATTGCATCAACTAACACGGGGACATGTACAAACTCCAACATTGGTCTCATACATGAATGAGGAAAATCAACTGGAGGAAACTCAATGCATTAAGGTACACAGTGGATGATGAACCTTGATGCAAGTATCATCTGGAACGAAATAATCTTCAGGAATCTGTGTGTGTGTGTGTGTGTGTGTGTGTGTGTGTGTAGTACTTGGAGTGGATATTCCTGTAGCCAGTGTCCCACCTCAGAAGAACTGTGAAGGAGACAATTATCTGCTGAGAGATATATCTGAATGGCATCCTAAAGACTGTCTCTCTCATCGAAATATTTAGCACTGTGCTCTCTCATCATGGCACATTTGGCGAAAACTACAACTTGCTTCTCAAGTTCGGTCATCGCATTTGAGGAAGTAGAAAGAACAAATAAAGAGGGTTCAGAGAAGAACAACATAGATGGTGCGGAAATTAAAATGGGTGAGTTACAGCGAGAGGTTAAGTGGCCATTAATATGTCCACATGAAGGAAAGAAGAGTGAGGGGTGATTTAATCACAACCTCTGAGTTTTGAACCAGATGATGATTTGAAGAGTGAAATGTTTCTCGAAAGACGCGAGGACAGAACAACCAGAGACCTCAATATGAAATCTGTTAAGAAACTTCTTAGGATGGATATAAAGTACTTTTATACTACAGTCGATGAATAGAATAAAATAAGTACTTTTATACCTCTATGAATGGAATATGTTAAGTGATAACACTGTGGATGCTGACAGTATACAAGTTTACATAACCTTATGCCAGTGTGCGAAGTTCAAGAGATGGGGACCAATGAGTGTAGAGGTTCCTTCCACACTGCACCCAATAGGAAATTACATACACACAAACACACAGTCACTCCAAATGAGTCTTTTTTTCCCCCTCTTGAAATATGTGATAATGACGTAGGATCCCCACCGTTCGTGACTGACGTCCACAGAGAGCATCACCAATCAACTCAAATACTTGAAACACAAGTTCAAGAAGATCACAGAACGTCTGTGAGGTAAGGGTGGGTCTTCGATGATGTGTTGCAGATCCTAATGTGAAGCAGAAAGTCTGTTTGTTATGGCTATCTCACTTGGTTGTGGCTGGGGGCATTCGACATACATTCATCCTCTAACAGACGTGTTGATAAACCGCCACAAACATTCACGAAAGTCCAGCCTTGAACGTCTACACCACAGAAACCATAACATACCTACATATATATGACAAGCTAAGACCTTACGAGTCTCTTGAGAGATGACGTTATATGTTGACAATGTAGGATCTCAGGTGAGGTTGTGATATGATGAGGTATTCCCCACATGAATCATCTTCCACTGTGTGTGTGTGACTTAGTTTCTCCCAGGTGTAAAAGTCTCAACATGACTCTTATATCGGTTTCCCTTCTCTATCCTACAGCCTACCTCCCTCACCTCTCTCTCTCTCTCTCTCTCTCTCTCTCTCTCTCTCTCTCTCTCTCTCTCTCTCTCTCTCTCTCTCTCTCTCTCTCAGGGATTAACCTCATCCTTGTACAGAATCACCGACTTCTTTTCTCGTCATTACAATGCTCCAGTTTTCCTTTCTCGTGACGTATACGAAATTCTTCGATACAAATATTCCATGCTGTCGTAACGGGGTATAGCAACACATGCGGACGGCACTGTAATTATGATTTTACTTTTTGGACAAAATTTTGAAAGTTCCTCCTTCATCATAACGTATGACACGACTGTGTTTGTATAGACATAGGACACACATGACATATGATTACGTCTGATATAAACTATCCAAGGAAATACAGATAGTTCCTAGCTCAACGCCTTAACAAAATTGTTATCTGGTTGGGAATGGGAGATAAATGGAAGAAAAATCAAAGTTATAAAATACTCAGATAGACACAGAGGTGGAGTGGTTGAAAATGGGAGACAGATGGAAGACTTATGATGATCAAAGTTAATAGATCCTCAGATAGTCAAAGAAGCAGAGTGGTTGCGAATAGTAGATAAATGGAAGAATGATCAAAGTTAAAAGATACTCAGATAGATATAGAGGTAGAGTGGTTGAGAATAGTAGATAAATTGAAGAATAATCAAAGTTAAAAGATACTCAGACAAAGAGGTAGAGTGGTTGCGAATAGTAGATAAATGGAAGAATGATCAAACTTGAAAGAAACTCAGACAGACAGAGAGGCAGATGAGAAGAAAAAAAGACAATCTGTATTTGCTACTGGAACAGAAGCAAAGAATCAAGGCTTTACCTTCTCATTATGATGAAAAAGGAATACACAACTCCATACAAACACTAGCAAATCCATTTCCAACCATTATAAAAACGCGTCGATGAAAACATAGGATTGGAAAACTTAACAAAGTAAAGACAAGACTTTAGAAATGTTGGATCCAAGACTACGTCATAGGTTCCACGGACACCTTGGCTTCTTTGAAAATGCCAGTCACATGAATCATAAAGTGAGTGTGTGTGTGTGTGTGTGTGTGTGTGTGTGTGTGTGTGTGTGAAGAGAGATATGAACACACACACACTAGTGGGTCTTCTTGTTTATGCCATATGATCTCTGTAGAGATAAGTCTAAACCAAACCGTGTAAGAGAATGATGAGACTACGTATATCCACTTCTCGCATTAACCGGATGCGTCTTTAATAACAAATGCTACAGTGATCAATAAAGGACCTCATGTCATAATTATATCTCCCAGAGGGAGTTCTGGCGAAGACAGTTGATGACATTTTGCCAACCTTCTGCATCCTCGCTCACAGGATAAGCACAGACAGTACAATGAATTACCTTTAGTCAGCGAGGAAAAAAGTTAAAACTTAACTGTTTCACCTGCAGGTGAGAGACACACGAAATGACCGGATTATTCCCGCTGTACCTCAGTGTGGCACAGATGTCCGTGGTTGCCGTCCCCTTTGCTTTAATGCACTTTGCATGATTATACATATGACGTAGCGTCTCTCGACCTGCTTCTTTAGGGCCATTTAGGAACAGGTCAGCACTTACCTAAAGGGATAATACGTTCTCAGTTGCATTCATGCAGATATGTCTGTTCTCCTCTGTAAGATGGCGGGAATATGTGAAGGAAAGGAAAGCAAATGGAAAGGTAAGAACACGAACGTGAGTACGTAAGTGAGGAATTGATAAGGTTAGGTTTGATGATTCTGAATCACTTATATGTGTTCAGATGCTAAGGGTGGATACTTTCTCACAGCTGTATATGAAGAAAATATCCTCTTTTGTCTTTTGTCTCTGACGGATATCACTTAATACTCACACACACACACACACACACACACACACATATATATATATATATATATATATATATATATATATATATATATATATATATATATATATATATATATATAAAGACTTGTAATATGGAGTAAGCGTGTGCTGGTAAATACTGGGATGGGATCTCAAATCCCATTATGGATAAGGAAATATTCATCAAACAATTCACACCAAATATTCCTCCCCAAACTAGACCACAGTCCTCAGGTCTGATCGCCACAGTTAAAGGGGCACAAACAAATAACAGAGAAGGTCCAGACGAGGGCGACAAGGGATACAGTTCGGTTAAGACAGCTGAGGTACAGTGAGAGGTTAGAGGGGGAGCCTATAAATTCGTCCGCCATGGAGGAGAGAAGAGTGAGGGGTGACTTGGTCAAACACGACCTTTAAGTCTTATAGCCAGTTTACTGTCAGAAGGTAACAGGTCCTCGAAAAGCTGAAGCCACAGTATGAAATTAAGCAAGACACTTGTCACCGAATATTTGATGAAGTAATTTGATAATATGAATGATGGTTGAATGGATTAAACCAAGGAATAAAAAATCTTGAATGATGACATCATATACGGAAACTTAAAAAGCTCCATAACATAGAAAGTTCAAGACATGAAACCCTGCAATTGTAGAACTCCCTCCCCATATTGTACAATTAGTTTATGACACACACACACACACACACACACACACACACACACACACACACACACACACACACACACACACACAAACTATAGACCTGTGTCACTAAGTAAGATAGAAATGTATGAAAAATAATAATTCAGAAAAATGTATAGATACATCTTGATCAAATTAACCTTCTAAATGCTAAGCAGTTTGGATTTCGCGCAGGGAAGACACATTTGCCTCAAAGTAACCTGAATAATACAGACAAGGGAGGGATGGGACGAAAATGTACCGAGTTAGAGTTTGAAGGGCATTCGACACTATACCACATAAGGTATACGGAAGGTAAAGGTAGAAAATGAAAAAACAGACGAACATCACTGCAAGAGTGGAAAGATGGATTAGGAGACGATAAACCACGTAGAAGACTGATGAAAAGAGTGATGAGAGCATGGTGTTTATCATGGAGGGAAATCACAAGGAGTACCGCAAGGAGAAGCCTTCGTTGTTTCTTGTGTTACGTCAACAACGTATACAAGAGAGAGAATCCGATCGTACTTCAGTACATCTGCAGGTGTTCGTATGGCGGAAACTGGTAATGAAAAGGATTGTGAAACACTGGAAGGGAGGGTGGACCCTAAACGCTCTTCCAATCTTGGTCAAACATGTGGAGAGCGAAGCCTAAGCAAGGTTAAGTGTTGCTTGCTAAGAACTGGAGGAGGGATGACTCCAACCACAGTGGAAGCAATAGGTTAAGTAGGAAGATGTCAGAAGAATCAGTGATAATGATCTTGGGTTTTTACCACAGCAGATCTAACCACACACACACACACACACACACACACACACACACACACACACACACACACACATGGAGGAAAACAGAGCGGGATATACATTACTGGAAAACATACGATGAATCAATTACAAACATATGAAAAACATTTTGGTTCGAAAAGATATTTCTAAGAACTTATATATCTACAATGTGTGTGAATGAAACAACTTCCACCACGTACATGATGATGTTTGAGGAACCCCTGCTGAAGAAGGCACAAGGACAAGCCTAAGAGTGGAAAAATGTGTAACGTTAATGGTGCTTAACTTGGGGGTCTCCAGGCTATGAAGATAGGCTACAGAGTCGTCATTACTTTCTCTACAAACTAGAAGGGAAAAAGGCATCTTGTTATGACTTATGAACAGATGAACTGCTTTACACAAGCATTTATCATTCATGGTTGGGATGGAACGGAATTCGGGGACGTAACTGGATTCCTATACACAAGACAGGCGAGGAAGGATATATTTCTTAATAATTCTTTAATAAATGTTTAGTAATAATGATTAACAAATAGAATTCATAGAGTAAAATATAGTGAGTGTGTGTACACAGGATCTGAATATTTTCAAAGTAAAGGCTGGATTGATGTATGTGATTAAGGCGAGGGAATACGTGAGAGATTTTGCTTATTTCATGTTTGATTCAAAGAGGAAATTAAACACACATACATACACACACACACACACAAACACACACACACAGCAGCAGCAGCAGCAAGTGAACCACCTTAGACAATCCTATAATATTTATCTATTTATTATATACTGAATGAAATACGTTGCTTAAAAAGCTCGCCAGACTTTTCTAGATGATGTGTGTCACACTTAGAGAGATTTTCCTTCCGTCTGTACAACAGTGAAGAGCTGGTCAGGTTCTTCACAAATCCTGTACTGCAAAGTTGAGGATCTGTTCCTCGTATGGTTAGCTGCTGTTCATTCTGAAAACTCTTTAATCTATAAAACTTTCATGTGAAAAAAAGAAGAAAAAAAAAAACATATATGAAATACTCATTTTCTGAGTTTGAATCTCTGTGTTGCATTTACTATCATTCTGAGCCCTGTGATCTGTAGATACATGATCTTTTGGACGTATTCTGGTGCTGCTCTTATGAGTACAGACACGTTGCCTAATGAGAAAATATATCCTGTTTACGATGCACGAAGAAAGGCCTTCATTCCTATGCTTCGTTGTGTTTTAAGTTACTGGCTAGCACCACTAGAGCTTGAGTGGATGTGTAATGGCATCGCGTAAGTTCTCTACGACTTACATCAATTTACATCCATCGTTGATAACATTTACAACAATAATTGTGTGGGGTTGTTGTGTCAAAAGTGAACACAGAGGAATTCAAAGAGCAACAGATTACTGGGTCCTTGTGAGGCTATTTGTGAGAGTGGAAGATATCAGAAACTCATATAGGTAAGTGTGATGATGGCAGGGAAGGCAATAAGAATGACTCAAAAGAGAAACATTTACAACCTGTTCATAAAACTAAAGAGGCGCAGAGTATGTCGGTTGTGGACTGCAAGCGAAATATTATTAACCAAGCCTCGTCATATCTTGAATTAAGGTGATAAAATACATTGGATTTCCTAAGAAAACGTGAACAGTTTTTTTTTCTTTAGTTTGCTGAAGATGTGAACACTAATCACTTTCGCTTATTAGTGACCGAATCATAAGACTGACAAATGCTGTCCGGGTGATAATAACTTTGATATATTTCTCGTTCATATTTCAGGAAATGATCGGTTGAACGCGATCTTTATCAGTGAGACAAGTAGATGAAATCTTATCAGTGGGACAAAATGATTATCATGAATCGCCTATTTCCTTGCCAAAAACACTGGAGCATCTACCAAACCATGGACTACAGAGTGGCCCAACCCTGAACATCTATGAAGGAATCAAAACTATTATTTGTTACATTAGCCTAAGTTGGTAATAGCCACATTCAAGATAACAAACTTCTTAAAAAAGAATGTCCAAAATATCATACGAGACATTACGGAATACAAGGACACTTATTCCCACACAACAGCACGCCTTCAGTGTTGGATGAGACAGAAGTTCATGAAGGGAATCTAATTCTACACTGACTCTATGGCTTGAGCATCAACTTCGACCAGAGAGATCTAAATCCGAATGATGACACTCCTGAGACCGGGGGCTGCCTACAGGATCCAGCATGGGACGGTTCCATCACCAAGGGCGCTGCCCTCAGACCACAACACACACACACACACACACACACACTAAGCTGCTACACCCACGAAGCCTGTGTGACGAACAAAATTTCAAAAGTTCCACTCTCAAGTCTTCGGGACCTACGTTGGGAGATTCCTTCCTTTTTCTTGAAATACTTGTCTTCCCCTGAGCCATCCCACGAAGAAGCGTCAGCCAAAGAATCTTATACCAATCTTTAGAACCAAGTTATACAAGTTCCTGAAGATGAAATCAAGTATGCAAATTACTTTTTCTTCACAGTTCTACAATGAATCACATTAATCAACACGTATGTACGTAGAGAATCCTACATGTTTGAGGCAAGTTGTACTCAAACCACACATGCTTTCTTGCTTTACCCTTGTCCACACTAATGGTGATCAAAATGCCTTTAACCATCAGAATTAATATCCACCAGAAGCTGGTGCTTAACAAGAGAAAAGCATGGCCTACCATCACGCTAACTACCGCACGAGAGGGTTCTAAGAGAGCTAATTGGTCAGGAGGATTTGTAACAAGTACAATAATGATCATTCGCCTAATCCATGTCTTACACTGCCTGGAACAGCCCCCCTTGAACACGAGGGCACGACAATTAAGTATGTTTGTACGACCCCCAGAGCATAAGGCCATCCAACCCACAACTCTTGGGTATAATGACCTGGCCTTTGACCTAATCATACCGTAATGCTCAGTATCATACTACCACCATCATACTCGAGGAGTTAGAGAGGATAATTATATCATTCTCACCAAGAACATACCATGAGCAGCCGACGTCCCCTGGTTGATTTTGTTTTTTGTTTAAGAAGTAAAACGAAATGTTAAAAAAAGCTGTGATTTTCACACCCAGTGACCAAGACAGCGAATAACAGCGGCTACGTTACTAACAGCAGCTACGCTAATAACAGCAGCTACGCTAATAACAGCAGCTACGCTAATAACAGCAGCTACGCTAATAACAGCAGCTACGCTAATAACAGCAGCTACGTTACTAACAGCAGCTACGCTAATAACAGCAGCAACGCTAATAACAGCAGCTACGTTAATAACAGCAGCTTCGCTAATAACAGCAGCTACGTTAATAACAGCAGCTACGTTAATAACAGCAGCAACGCTAATAACAGCAGCTACGTTAATAACAGCAGCTACGCTAATAACGGCAGCTACGCTAATAACAGCAGCTACGCTAATAACAGCAGCTACGCTAATTCTTCACAAACACGGGTCAAACAGCAGTGATGATGGTTCAACAATTACCTCTGTTTGTCTGTGGTTGGGTAAATACAGTTTTGACCTGGTTACTTATGTAAGTTACATGTTTGTATTACCGACGTGACCTCTCTCTCTCTCTCTCTCTCTCTCTCTCTCTCTCTCTCTCTCTCTCTCTCTCTCTCTCTCTCTCTCTCTCTCTATCTATCTATCTATCTATCTATCTCATTTCACAGCCATAACCGATTGCGTGCGTGTGTGTGTGTGTGTGTGTGTGTGTGTGTGTGTGTGTGTGTGTGTGTGTGTGTGTGTGTGTGTGTGTGTGTGTGTGTGTGTGTGTGTCTGATCCACTCTGAACAAAAGTTTTAGAAGAAGAACCACAAGTTAACAATGATGACCAAGAGTTCGACCCTGACAGTGCTTCCCAGAGACACCCTGAGTACCAGCCCTGAGGAACCCCAGACATCATTATCAATGTTATCATTCTCTTATCTAGTTCAACTTGTTCGAGTCCACCGTACGCTGAGGTGACCCAGAGGCTGCGACAGAGTTTATGAAAGAGGTGGCTGGTCTGATCCCTACCTGTAGGGCTGGCTATATACATTTTCAACAGACTCTGTATATTCCAGTAAGTTGAAGACCTCGTATATATGCATACAAGATGATATTGCTAAGGAAGGGCTAGGCCACAGATGGACATGATACATTCCAATGGTGATATCTCTATACTTTACGGTCTAAACAGGAGCATAACTGTAGGTATAGAACATAACTGCACATTAACTAAGTGAACAATGCAAGTTAGGATTGTTAAGGGGCCGTATAACATAACTGGGATATGTTACGAGAAATTACTTGTCTAAAATCTCATTCATTATCTTGTAGAATACTCTCACGATCTTATTACTTTGTGGAATACTCTTGAATACTCTTACAATCTTATTACCTTGTGGAATACTCTTGAATACTCTTACGATCTTATTACCTTGTGGAATTCTCTTGAATACTCTTACGATCTTATTCACTACATAGAATAAGTGATCTTGTTATTCAATCGGATAATGAACTAAGATATTCTTAAATTCAATTTGGAAATAGAATAAAACATTAGTGGTCTTCACTGACGAAACTGCAAGCATCCTTCAAAGGATTCTAGAAATTCTGTTATGGTTCAGGAAAAAAAGTATATACATCACGGAAGCCTAGTTGTTCATAATTCATAGATGGGGATCTTTTAACCTGATGGCTACCACGAAATTGCTCATGGAGCTGGATAACACAGACTGAGATGGGAGAGGGAAGAAAATATGGATTGAGAAAGTCAATATGTTTCTTGGAAAAAAAAAGGCATGGACAACACTGTTCTAGACAAACCTAACATAGTCTCCTTAGTTTAACCTCAACACTGTTCTAGTCAAACCTTACATGACCTCTTAGTTTAACCCTCATCACACATCATATTCTAACATCATCATCATCGAATTTCTAATATTTCAAGATATATGCATCACTTTAGAAACGCTGAATATCCTTAAAGAGTTTCCAAAGTATGTTATATAATTATGTAGTTCAAGAGTTACGAGTTACCAAAATTCCTGTAGCTAAGATCTGAAATGACAAGTTATATACAAGCAATGAGAGTGGGCATCACATAAGTGATATATACACTGTGGAGGGTTTATTTGGTTGGAAATACTTTGCTGCCAGAGATATGAATAACCCATCCACGCCAGTTGTTATGTATGTATATATATATATATATATATATATATATATATATATATATATATATATATATATATATATATATATATATATATATATATATATACATATATATATATATATATATATATATATATATATATATATATATATATATATATATATATATATATATATATCACATGTTTACCAAATGGCGTCCTAGCTTCGTCTCTTCGATGTATTTCAACTGACTTATATTTCTCTCTTGTGTCTCCCCTGACGATGTGATTATTACACGAAAGTGCACTTAGGAACTTATCGTGTTTCATTTTCCCTGTGGACTCATAAGAATATATATATATATATATATATATATATATATATATATATATATATATATATATACATAACATGACTCTCCTTCCTCTGAGAGACGGCGATATAGCATCTTGGCTTCAGAAATACAGTGCGGTGGCATGATGAAGAAGCCGAGGCCATGTTTCAGGTTTTGGTCTTAATCAGCTGCCACAAGACGGCTCTCTGAGGCCACGGGCACACACACACAGCCCACGTTCCTCCCAGCAGAGAGAGAGACTCGTATCTCACAGAACTGGGAAGAACACATGATGTGTCAGGCAACGAACGACAATCCTATGATTAAAACATTTGGAATACGTGAATGGAATGACTCATTAATGATACCTACTCGAAATGAATCTGATGATGATGTTGTTACGAATAGATATAAGAACGTAATATCAACTGTCATTAATCTTAATGATTATTCACAATACCTGTACAAAAAGGTGTTGACCAATCCACATTATTTAAGGTGTGGAACCACTCTACGATTATAGCAGTCTTAACAGCGACTATGTTGTATATCTCGTGAGTTACAACATGAATGAGAGTTCATTACAATCTCCCCGCATAACTACAACATGAATGAGAGTTCACTACAATCTCGCATAACTACAACATGAATGAGAGTTCATTACAATCTCGCCTCAGTACACATGAATGTAATACTGTCATCAATGTACAAAAATGTATTCACTCTCTACTTGCAGAAGCTTCAAGCACACGCGAACCAGAGGACTTAAATATACTTCATTAACGACGAATCCACTCAAAATGCCGACTGAAACGGGTAAATGCTAATGTATAATTTCTCTTACGTTATAAAAGCGGATGAATTATACTGTAATCTTTTATGAAGCGAGGGAGATTCGTCGGACTGGGAGGAAGGAAAATGATAATGAACATCTTATAAGGAAATGATCGTAGAGACATTCTCTAAGTTTAGAGAACCAACAATATATATATATATATATATATATATATATATATATATATATATATATATATCGTTGCCAAATCCCCGTACCATTACCGAGAGATAGGAGTGAATCGATAAGGGATTACCGATGACTTATTCAAGCAGGTAAAAGTGTTAGGTTGCCTCTGCAGGGATGAGAACCGACACACTGGCTCTACGATACTCCATCCATGCGTCTCCTTTGAAATGAAGAGGATCAAGTCCCAGACCATTGCTCTCTTTTTTTTTTGTATAAGTCTTATTCAGCCCCCTAGATTCCTCTCCTCCTGCAGGAGCTGCCAGAATTATGTGGCAATTAATGTCATCAGTATATATATATATATATATATATATATATATATATATATATATATATATATATATATATATATATATATATATATATATATACCTCATTTCAAAAGCAGTGGTGCATCGTGGAACACTAAGGCACTTAACATTCGACCCTTCCATTTCCACTTTCTCTCCAGACCTATCCACCGCCC
Source organism: Panulirus ornatus (assembly GCF_036320965.1). Taxonomy (NCBI): domain Eukaryota; kingdom Metazoa; phylum Arthropoda; class Malacostraca; order Decapoda; family Palinuridae; genus Panulirus; species Panulirus ornatus. Next base: position 7,127,698 of record NC_092259.1, on the reverse strand, counting down.
CCTACCCACCCTGGTGTCTTTATATATTCCAAGTTCCTCAAACATCTACTTCTGTCTCCAGCAATCAGGTCGTGGGTGCTGGTAACGTCTTCCCAGCCTCACAGTGGTGGAGGAGCAATAGCTTGCGTATGACACCGACGCTCACTGGACCCCATGATTCAACGTTCATATATATTTACTGGTTCTCACCACTGTTGAGCATCAAGGCACGAGACGTGGGTATGTTGGCCTGGACTCTAACCTGACCCTTAACAGTCAGGTGAAAGGTTAAGAGTCATCTTGACCTAGGATCGTTAAGCCATGGTCAAGGGATCCGCTGTCGAGATGGAGTTAAAACAATACAAGTCTGTGCTAAGATTACGTTTACATCATGAACAGATGTTACTCGTTACCTTTACAACATTAACAGACGTTACTTTTACACCATTAAGAGATGTTACTCTTAAATCATTAGCAAATGTTACCCTAACGCCATTAACAAACTTTAATCGTATACCATCAACAGATGGTACCCTAACATTATCAAGAGATGTTACTTTTACATCATTAACAGATGTTACTCATACATCATTAAAAGATGTTTTAATCCCAATTTAACGACAGAAAATGTTTGGTCCTTCTTTTCTACATCAGTAAAGAATTTAGACAAATTTGTTTCTTGGCGAACTAATGAGAACATTTGTATCAAACTAGCACGTTACATTTTCAAAGAAAAAATCAACATTAATCTAATCTCTTGCATAAACTTCGGCGAACATCAACGAACTCACGTCTCAATTTACAGGATCTCAGGATCTCCGTTTCATAAACAATCCTCCACATGGTTCCTCGACTTCAGAGTTCGTATCTGACAAATATGCTTCACTTCTCTGATGATACATTCAACATGTATGAAAAAGTGGTCGATGTCGCCTATCGCGAGTTTCAGAAAAAGAAACATTCGAAAAAGTCTCACATCAAAGATCATACACGAAACTTGACTCACGTAGTGTAGATGAAGCTGTACATCGGTGATTAGAAAACTTGGATGACTAGGTCCTTCACAGACAGCAGTGATAAACAGTCAAGATTTAAACTAGTAAGACATTAGGAAGTGGAGTGCCGCAAGGAGCAGTCTTGGGATCAGTTCTCATTCCCGTACATATACCGAAGACACTGATATCGGGGCAACGTTGCGTGGCACCTAAATTCGCAGTCGATACTAAGCTGGGTACCAAAGCTACACTCAGGGACTGAACGTCTATAGTTCCACTCTGACACATGCAACTGACGGATTGATCTCATTCGTGGCCAAAGAAGAATCGTAATTACGAAAAGGGCAAAAGGCTTATTCATCAACTGTATAAAACGGGAGGGGTAAGTTACTGAAGTAATTCTAACAAGCAGCAAAATGCAAATGAGGGAAAAAAAAGACTTAAGTGTAATAGTATGCAAGACATGAAACCAAGTAACCAGTGTCTAAAAACAGTAATACAAGGAAAATAGATTTTTAGGCTTCATGAATAAGTGTCTCAAGCCCAAGTCTATGCTGATCCATTTCTTTGGCGCGTCTTAAATGCTGTGCCCAGTTTTGGTTACCCAACTTGAGGAAAGAAAGTATAAAGACTGGATAGCATAGCGACGACCTACCGAGATGATTCCCGCACGATGAAACAAACTCTGAGATCCGGTTCGACGAATCTGTCTAGCTCAGAAAAGAAAAGGTTCACAGACTCGATACTGAGGTTCAAAATGACCAAAAGGCATTGGATTAATCTCACTATCATTCATCATACAATCCCGTGATCTCTTTTATAGGGTTCCCGCATCTTCGAGGCTATACTCTAGGCACAGACCTAGTACCTTAGTACACAACTAGCTCGTAAGTACACGATTAGTACACTTACACATTACTAGCTCCTGGGCAAGCCTCTACATCGCCACAGAACATTCTGGCATATACGACGCTCAACAATAGCAAGGACCACAGGCTTGACACATGCAAATCAGGAGGTTCCTTCTATTCTAACTGTCCTGAAATAATCTTAAAAGATATATCTTCTCTCTTTGGAAATGCCATAACCCAACTGCTAATGTTAACAATGACATTTGGCGCAGTTTAACTACCTGTCTGTACAGTAAGGGGAGGGAGGAGGGTATTTTCCACTCGTGAGGCCCTCCTCATCTCTTGAACATTCTCTTGTGTCATACTTTCTATACTTGTGTGTGTGCTGTCTGCATAAACCATGCCTCACACATCTTATTCCATTCATCCACCTCACTCATATCTATAAAAGTATTTCTTAACATTTTTACATGTGTGTGTGTGTGTGTGTGTGTGTGTGTGTGTGTGTGTGTGTGTGTGTAAATAAATTCGCCATAGAGCCAAAATACAATACACGTTCCCGATGAATTACACCACAAGAGGCTCAACAATGTACCAGTATCTCACAGAAATTATCATCCTCTTGATCTGAAAGCAAAATTCATTAATACTTCACCTACCATCATTACGTCCTACATAACAGCCATGAACATTTAGATCAACACATCAGCATGGAATAGATTCATGAGAAAGTAAACACGTCTTATAATTCCCTCATGAAATGAACAATCTAACATTAGGTTATCATGAGTGGGAAGGATAAGGTTGATGTCTTTAAACATAAAATTTGCTCCTAAAGTTACGGCTGATCCCTTGATAATAATAATAATAATAATAATAATAATAATAATAATAATAATAATAATAATAATAGGTAAATAAAACTGACTCTCTCTCTCTCTCTCTCTCTCTCTCTCTCTCTCTCTCTCTCTCTCTCTCTCTCTCTCTCTCTCTCTCGCCAGAACGAAAACCCCCTCGACCTAATCTCACACAAAAGATGACAATAAAGATGAGACTGATCTCTCACAGACCTAACTCCCGATGCTAAGAGAGAGATCTCTCCACACACTAGCACCGAGGATGTACCTCATCTTTCAAAAGCAGGGACAGATCCACCGGGGATCCGCCACAGACGTTAACACAAGTGTGACTGATGTTTCCTGACAATCATATTCTCAGGTCTAGAAATGGTTTCTGTCGGTTATCTGTGATCATCACTTAACATACGGAGATAAATCCATTATTCATTCCATCAGCGTTTTTTCTTATTCTAGGATTGGCAGAATGTATTTATCTAAAATACTGGAGCGTTTTATGTCTATGTACTGTTCAAATTAGCAGGTAAAGTTAAAGGTGTGATGTGTTAAAATGAGAAAAAGTTTGAGTTGCTCTAGTCAAACGTATGATGTCAAAGAATGCACTACAGTTGCACAGTACACACAGATGACTGAAGACTTTTATCATCATATCATAGAATTAATTCATGAAACCCACAGTGTGTGTATGACCTGAAACAACTTAAGTTATATGTAAACAAAATCAAATTATTCAGATCAAATCTACCGCATGTAACAGTAAACAGATTGAAATTCTTTACCTAAGAAATGACAGATAAGAAAAAATTGACTGACCCATGAATGTGATTCCTATGCCGGTTGTTATATGACAATATATTACGTTGGATGAAGAGGTATATACCAGCGTCCTTGCCTGGTTACTGTTAATACCAAGAGGTGATACGGTGGTCAGTTCCTAACTGTTACTTCCTGGGTATTAGTTTACTTCTCGAGTACGGTTAGATCTTGAGTAATGTTACTTCCTGGGTGCTACTTCCAGAGTACTTGTTTACTTCTTGGGTAAAGCTTGATCTAGAGTTCTTATTTTCAATGTCTGGCAGACTACGAGGCGAAGAATCACCCAATAGCAGACGAGAGATTTTACATACAGGATATCTTGTGTGTTGTGATAACGGTGATGTCTCGCTTCCTTGTAAAAAATTGAAGAGCGATATTTGATTCTTATCATCGGGCGTTCGGTGGAACATGAAATGTCTTAGACGCAAACTCTCCTTGGATATTCCATCACATCTAAATACACCTTCCTTCTCCTTCCTTCCTTTCCTTTTCTTTCCTTGATATAACATAAGAGAGAAGCGATCCAGACGACTTGCGAGAACACAGATGGTTTCCAACACCGTAAAACACACTTCCACACGACTCTGATGGTGATGCTTACGATCCCTTATTCTCCTGTTCTTTAGGAATCTATGCAGTGGAGCTGCTCCACTGTAAGCCTCTGATACGCCTTAATGGGGACTAATGTCCCGTATCTCGTCATTTTATCATCAAAGCACTTCATTCCAGAGGCCAGTCTGACTATGATACTGTGAGAACTTTCATAATATACGGGTAGTGTTAATGTAACATCAAGTGATGTTAAAAGGTATGTACGAGTCCAATGAATTGTCCCAGTTATTCTCCAAGAAGCTGGACTGTTTCAATATAATGAGACCAATATTGCAGGGTACATCTGTATTCTATATCAGAACCACAAACTTCCTGCATCGTTCTAATTAACATAACGTTTCTGTCGTCATCGACCACAGACACGGGAAAATAATCCTCTCTTCAAGACCAAACAATATTCTCTTTGCTCGCTTCTTTCTCTTCGTTTTGCGCCTCTGATGATCTTTTGATTAAAGGGAGACCATATTTGGGCCAAAGAGGGAGAGGGGAGGAAAATATTGACCCAGAAGAGACAAAAGAGATAGAGATAGAGATAGACAGATAGATAGATAGATAGATAGATAGAGAGAGAGAGAGAGAGAGAGAGAGAGAGAGAGAGAGAGAGAGAGAGAGAGAGAGAGAGAGAGAGAGAGAGAGAGAGAGAGAGAGAGAGAGAGAGAGAGAGAGTCATTCATTTATTCTCGAATTATTCGTAGTTAAACAAAATCAGCGATGGCTTCTAGAGTAATAAAACAATTTAAATTTTCCCTTCACTTTATACACATCCTAATTTCTTTTTTTTTCCTACACTTTACATACAATATAAATTCGTCAGAAGAGACTCACATTTTCATTAACGATCTCAACTTCATAAATGTTCATGATATGTATGACCCTCACGAGTGTACAACTCCCTCCGCTTGCTGTACAGATGAAGTAACTACATCCAAAGCCATTCCTCCCATACCATAAAAAAATTGAATCCTTGGGTAGCACGAGGAAGACCTCCTCCCTATATACCTCACTTCAAACTCAATCTGTTTCTCATCTCTTTTTCCCTGATCTTCCTCTTCCTTCAACCATTGACCACACATCCACCTCCACTAAGAATTATCATCCGGCAAAGAACCTAAACACCCATACAGTCTTAAATGGTTTACATCCATTTCTTTACACACACTTTGTTTTCACTTGGTCATTCTTCAATTTCCGCACTTCCAACTGGAATACATAATTCATCTATTTCTACTGCCTCTATTTCCGACCTTTCTATATCTATGTTAGATTCCGACACAGAAGAAGGTTACTGTATTGATGTATATCGATGGATCAACATCTCTCTCATCAATCATGTTGGTCCTGCAGATTTCAGAGAACAGCAAAAATGCAATTTATGGGAAATTGGATCAAAAATACATTTGTTCTTCCAACAGTTCGGAGATGCAAGGACCCTGGGGGAAGACGGCTCTTTACTTTCTTAATTGTCTTGGTTTCTGGTTAGTGGCATCAAGTAAGAGAGAGCATCCAGCTTTCTGTTTCGGCACCTCAACACATTTGTATAGCGAGGGATTGGAAATTGTATCATCGGTTCATATGATCTCTACAGAAACAATAGCTTGATAACATGAAATTTCAACCTAATTCATATGAAAAACTTTTCATTAATCTGCATAATTATTCAACAAAAGAGAATGTAAAAAAAAAAGAAAGTTTGCTCAGGAAACAGAATATTCCAGAAATCGAAAAAGAACTCAAAATCTATCCAGAGATGGCCTCTCTATAAACACACACACACACACACACACACACACACACACACACACACACACACACACACACACACGCACACACACACACACACACACACACACACATATATATATATATGTAAATACATGTGTGTGTGTGTGTGTGTGTGTGTGTGTGTGTGTGTGTGTGTGTGTATTCATCTATCTATTCAGTCATTTATCTAAGATCAGAAACCTGCGTCGACCAGATACCTCAGCAGATGTTGGTGCGCAAGTTTGTTACCATGTAAACCCTGGTCCAATGATTGCCTAGTATTAAAAGATCACATGAAATATACTTTATAACAGCCACACCGGCACTGCATGAGGGACGAAACTCATAACTGAAGAATTTTATTGTTAACCTCAACGTCAATGTAATTTTGATTAATACACTACATCCCTGAACATGCAGGTCCCCCTTGAACAAAAAAGATGATGTGAAGATGAATAAAATAGAATAAAAAAAATGATGGCACATGTGTTATTAGTGAGATACTAGTGATGTTGTTACTGTGTGGTGATCTTTGTACGGAATGTATGTGATGGTATGAAAACTGATTATGACACAAGATTGAATGAGGAGGAAAAATGTAGCTTTCCTTTTAATTTAAGGTTTGTTAAGAGATATGAACTCTTTTGATAGTCTAAGTTCAAGGTTTCTTAAAAAAGATATCATCCCTTTAAATGTTTTAGTTTAAGATTTTTTTTCAAAAACAATTGATTCTTTTAGGGTCTAAATTAAAGTTTTTTTTTCTTAAAGATATCATATCTTTTGATGGTCAAATAAAATTTTCATTCTTACTCTGGCCAGATGGTAAGACCCTTGATGGCCAGATGGTACGACCCTTGGTGGCCAGATGGTACGACCATTGGTGGCCAGATGGTACGACAGTCGGTGGCCAGATGGTACGACCCTTGGTGGCCAGATGGTACGACCCTTGGTGGCCAGATGGTATGACCCTTGGTGGCCAGATGGTACGACCCTTGGGTATAATTGGCTTGACCTTTGACCTTAAGGGTCATGTCTAAGACCATGTTATCATACCCAAATGTCGTACCGTCGTGTTCAAGAGGTCGTACCGTCGTGGTCAGCGTTCGTGCTGTGGCCTCGTACCGTCGTGCGCAGCGGGATGAGAGCAAAACACAAGAGGTTCTGACTTGAAATTCATTTTGAGCAAACTGAAGAAAATAACACCACATATCAAACTTCCTGAAATACTAGAAAGTGCTGTACTCAGTTCATTACAGCGAACATAAACTCATCTGTTCAGCGATTTCCATTTCATGACTGAGTCACATTATGAGGGGAAAACTTAAGTCATTGAAAACTTTCGTCAGTCACTGACCTCAAACCTCATTTTTAACCATTAGTTTGGTTTTGTCGTGAACTACTTTCCACACAGATCGTAACACCTGACTATTATAATCCCTTCTCCATGCACGAAAATAGAAGTAAAATGTAAGGTTGATATATATATATATATATATATATATATATATATATATATATATATATATATATATATATATATATATATATACATATATATATTGAGTGATACTACATACATATACACAGAGGTCTATAGGCCACCCTAACCACACAGCATCAGCCTGGGAACGAAACTACACACACACACACACACACACACACACACACACACACACACACGGATCACCGTTCAAATGGAACAGAAGGGCAGTAAACGCTTCACTGTTATGGAGGAGACAAGTTAACGTACGGAGGAAATCATGCGTGGAAAGACAGACGATGTCCACATTATCGCCGATGGAGGATGGACGAGGAGGAGGAAGGGAGGGACCATGGCCAGCGAGGTGCTTCTGCTGCTGCTGCTGGAGCTGTTGAACCGTGGACGACCCCTCCCTGTCTACACACTCACCCCTACATCATATATATATATATATATATATATATATATATATATATATATATATATATATATATATATATATATATATATGAATATATAGAGCTGTTTAATATCAAATGTGGTCTTATTATACTAGTAAAGTAGTATACACACACACACACACACACACACACACATATATATATATAAATAACCCCATATATATATATAATCAGTGTTCAGGGGTTCCTGCAGCAGGTTTGGTCCTTCCCTGAAGACGGGATCAGGGAAATGAGGGACTCTTATGAAGGAGGAAGGTCCTGGACTGGATGGTTTAACTCCTTACCTACGACTGCTGATGAAACAGCCACGTCAGATGATTTTTTTTTCCTCTGTCGCGGTGTAACCACATGCCGGCGGAATCCGGTAACACCTGCACACACACACACACACACACACACACTATTCCAAGACATAATGTAGCAAATATTTTTTTTTTCCGACGTACATTTTCAACTCTGTCGCTATAGAACATTAAAAAAATCTTATGATACAGTTGACAACGTACTAGGCCCAAGCCCTGTGATAATGCACGTGGTGCACACGTGGCTCTTGGCACACGTCCTTCATCACACGTGAACGAAGTCTTGATTACGTGACACTAGGGCGGGAGAGGAGGCCCAGGTCCGAGTGGAAGCGGTGGGCGGCCTAGCGGCTTCGCCTGCCTACCTTACACCGCGTCCAGCAGCACTTACCCCCATCGAACACAACGCTACAGCGGCCACCGCACACCACACCACGACCCTTATACCCAGTGGTACGACCTCCCCCAAAGGACACGATTGATTATACGACCCTCGAGTACGACTGTCCTGGTCTTTGACCTGACCTCTTAAGATTAAGATCAGAGGGCGACGTCATCTTATCTAAAGAGTCGTGCCTTCCGTGTTCAAGATGGTTTGATCCGGACGAGTCTTGTAAACTATGAGGTTAAATTTGTCTCCCAATTTCCTTATCTTCAGTGAGGTATAATTCTGTCTCTTGTGGATAACTGGGGGATAGATAAGGTTAGCTTAACTCCTTATCTTATCATGTTAGGTGAGACGGCACGGGCAACTGATTGGCACTACGAAAATTCTTTCTCTCGAAGATAATTGTAGCAGAGCATAAGTGTAGAGCATGATAAGTGTAGAAGAGCATGATAAGTGTAGCCGAGCATGATAAGTGTAGCAGAGCACGATAAGTGTGGCAGAGCATGATAAGTGTGGCAGAGCATGATAAGTATGGCAGAGCATGATAAATGTAGCAGAGCATGATAAGTATAACAGAGCATGATAAGTGTGGCAGAGCATAATAAGTATGGCAGAGCATGATAAGTATGGCAGAGCATGATAAGTATGACAGAGCATAATATAATGCAGGTCTGACTGTCTCTCAGAGGCTCATGTATGATTAATGGATGCTCAAGTTCTTGATCCAGTTACCATTACACCAATAAGACTGTAAACTGAATATCACTTCACCTCCACATTACCCAAATAAAGCTCTGAAATTGGCTCACTCATCTTCAGGGGTCTTTCAGCAAGGAAAATTTTAGGCGAAAGGTAACTCTTCTTCAGGTCTTTCAGCAAGTACATCTTTATGGGAAAGGCAAATAGATAAAACAAAAAATCCTAATCTACCAATACAGTTTGAATTATTGAACGCCTGAAAGAACACAGTACATATAGCAAGCGTGTTCTGTGAACATGTCTTCAGTGAACATGACCATGTCTGTGTTCATCATATTCAGAGAGATATTATCAAATATGAAATACTCGGGAGAGTGTGGACGGCACACACAGCAACACAGTCAACAAACATTGAAGAACTCAAATTAATCCCCCCCTTGTATTCCTTTTAATACACTGTCATCATTTTACCTTTTCAGCCGACATGGCACCGACCGGGAGAGCGTCATTCCTCTAATAGTGACGTACTGGTCACTACGAAAGGGAAAAAGGGGGTAACAGATGACGTACACTGTCGTGAGATAAGGTAACCTTACCGGAGGAATGGCTTCGACCTTCTTAATGATAACGAACTGACTAGATAACAAAAGAATCATCAGTTCTATCTTGAATTAGTGGTTTGTTTCGAGAATGGGTAACAACGGAGGCAGTCCATTCTACTTTTCAATTAGCCATTTTGTGTAAAAGAAATATATTTTCCTCCACCCCAGTATCAGAATGAAATCTTTTTCTTCGAAGTTTTATCACAATATTTCTAGTTACAGGATATATCTGTGATTCGAACTGAGTTTTTCTAGCGATGCTATCCGAATCTTTTTTTCCCTCTATGTCGGTATAGTCAAAATTTATGAAGTCACCTCAAAGCTTTCCCTTTCGCAGAGAGGAGAATTCGATTTCCTTTCCAATGATTCCTCAATTGACAGATTTTCTTCCGCTGTACTGACAATATATACCATTATCTGAATTCTCTCTTGGTCGTCTGGATCATGTGGAGGATCTAATATCATACCACGTACTCAAGATCTGGTTCTAATACTGAGTTATAGGGAGTTATGTAGTTGCTGATGCTTTTTTTAACGACAGTCGCAATGAATTCTAAATCTTATCACGACAGCTTTGCCATCCTCCTCTTGTTGTACTAGTCTGTATAAGTGGTTTTCGAAACATCCTTATACTCGTGTTTCTAGTATTCATCTTCGACATGTATTTCCTTACACTTATCTGCATTAGAAATCTCACTATTCCAATCTCAACATCAGCTTAACAACTGGTCTTTTCGGTTTAGATACTTCTGTATATTTTTTTCTCAGACCGTAAACACCACCTCTCCCTTTTGAGCAACTATAGGCACTCATGAAGCTAGGACGTAGTTCTAGATCATTTATATACATAGAAAAAACTGAATGAAAAAAAAATAAAAAGAAATGGACCAAGTAATGAGCCTTGCGGTGCGTCAGAGGGTATTACTTCTAAGAGCGAGGATGCACATATCCATTCAGGATTTCTCGTTGCTTTTTGCCAGTAAGCCAGTCATTTATCCCTTTGCATATTTCAATACCACCACCGTAAACTTTTCTGTTTTACGACAATCTTTCACGTGGAATTTTTTGCCAAAAGATGGTATGTTTCTACCCCCAGTTATTACAACACACACACATGTGTATCACTAAATAATTTTAGTCTATTCTAAAGACAGGATCTGATGTGACGGAAGCGGCGTTGGCTTATTTTGTTTCCCTCAACTGGTGTAAAATGTGTTGTTTTTTTCCCCTGTTTCCTCGCATTCTTATCACTACTGTTCTTACTTTTCTTTCCCAACAGACAGCACTCTAGCCCTAGTTGAGTGAAGATGGGTTTGAGTGAGCTTACTCGTACGTCACACGAATCTTCTGTGGTGGCGAAGGTGTAGTGAAGATGAGGGTGTAGTGCCTTCGACCTCATTTCGTAAGGGTCAGGTAAGCCTAGCAGTGTCGTCGGGGATGTGGTGAGGGGAAAAAAAGGGGCAGAGACGATAACGGTGTATGAAGTGAGAGCGTCAATGAAGCGTCGGTGATGTCGAGAATGAAGAGAAGATATGTGTGGACAGACCCGTATGAGTCAGGCTTAAGCACGAGGGTGTAGTGAAGATGTATTTGACGATGGTTTTCCCCTCCATTGGTGAGCATGATAATGACTGATGGTGCAGATGAAGATATGCTACATTCACACACCGGTCTCCACGTCCGTGAGCTGATTCCGAAGAACATGTCATCAACCTTATGAACTACTGGGGTAAACTCACGATCGGCGCTGGCTGGATCTACCAGATCCTAAGGAGAGATTTTGAGATAAAATAAGTTATGGCGAAGCGACTTTCACAAACGGTCCGTGTCTCCATCTATGCAGATTAAAAATGCAGGATACAATTACTGTCCTGCAGCAGATAACCTCGTCATGTACTATCAAGTCTTTTGTTATCTGTCTTCAGTATGCACTCCCCTGCTCTCTGTCTTCCAGCAGATAACCTCGTCATGGACCATCATGTCTGCTATCATCCCTCTTTCCCATTTACTCCCACGTACCATCCTCCATCAGATAGCCTAGTTCAGAGACCATCATATCTTGTTTTATCTGTCTTTCCTATGTACTGTCTCCCACCACAGAACTTCGTCACAAACCATTAGATCGCCTTTTATCTGGCACATCCATGTACTATTCTCCAACAAATACCCTGGTGACAGACCATCAGATCTTTTGTTATCTAGCTCTTCCATGTACTGTCCTCCAACAGATAACCTGGTCACAGACCATTAGATATTCTGTTATCTGGCTTTTTCATGTACTGTCCTCCAACAGATAACCTGGTCACAGACCATTAGATACTCTGTTATGTGGCTTTTCCATGTACTGTCCTCCAGCATATAACCTCATCAAAGACCATCAGATCTTCTGTTATCTAGGATTCCCATATACATGTCGTTTTATCCTGGTTCCTTCACCAACTTCCTAAACACATACAGAAAATCCCTACCATGCGTCCTACCCCATCCTTCTTGATCTATGGTCATTACAGATATCAGCTTATGTCACATATCATAATTTACAGACGCTTCTATGTACAATAGGCAGCGTAAGAAGTAAGCCTCTCCATCGAATGGTCGGCAAATGAAAAAAATTGTACAGTGATTTTCTATCTGGCCAATACGGTCTAATAATCACTTTTATAAATGAAGTTTGTTGTATGTGAATGATTTGCTTTAAAAAATTCTTAGAAAAAAATTTAATTCTGATTTTAAAAGACTAATGGAAGTCAAAATGTAATTCAAAGTGTCACTTATTTTGGCCAAGCTAGAGACCAAATATTCTTTTCTAACTGAACAGTACATTCGAATAATTACTTACATATGATTTAGCCTGCTGTATGTGACTGTATCATATGTAATATGCATTTAAGCTTCATAGAAAAAAAATTATAATTATGATGCATCATAGGACGGATGGAAACCAAGATATATTTCATCATGTCGACTACAATGTACAGACAAACCTCAAGGTTATATAAAGTGTACTGTGTACACACTTTAAGAATGTACGACTAACTACATACAACAAGTATTCACACTCAATCCTACAAAGGGGAAATTTTGGAGAATAAAAATGCTATCACTTTTAATGTAAAGCAAATCTCAAATTTGTTCATTAATACTTTTTCATACAACTTTCAATAAAATACCGATGGTTAACTTCAATAATCAAACATACATACAACTCATATTCCCAGAAGAGATGGTTAAGTACACTTACACACACATATAACTTCTCAGAAGAAAAAGTTAACATAAATACACTTACGCACTAATAACTTATTCTCAGAAGAGATACTTAACAATAATACACTTACGCACATATAACTCTTATTCTCAGATGATGTAAACAACAAGTATACTCATACATACGTTCTGATATCATTGGTACTACATGTCTCGACCATACTACATCATTCTATGGTATAACATCATTCAGTACGACTGTATCACTCTCTCTTCATATCTGTTAACACTCCACATGTGTGTATTGAACGAAGGTGTACGGATGGAGGAGTAGTGTTCCGCAAGCCTAAATCCAGCTACCTATATAACATTACAGCAGAAAAGTGTTATTAGAATTGCTATAGTCGGTCGCTGGTATGACTATATAAGATGATACAGGCATATTCATTGGTATTTATATATCATGCCAGGACCAAATTCTATGAAAGAGTCCTGGTGTTACCTCTTTCTAAAAGCTCCTGCAGCCTAAGACTGCGCTACATCCCGTAGCAGGGACATGTGAACTCCTCTGGAGTAAGATGTTCTTTGAGGAGACTTGTACTCCTTATGATTCAGCCTCGCCAAAGGTGAGACTATACACACGCGATGTAAACTCGATCATGTAAAGCCCGGTATTCATGCGCATATGTAAACATTGACGGTATATGTACATATTATCGGATTCCCTGCATCATCGCCAGTGGATGGAATGGAGTAAAGTCTTCTCAAACATCTCTTGGCTCAAATGAAACTCATCATTTCCCTGCTCTCACAACGGCATGAAGCTTGGAATTACTGTAACTGTTCGGGAAGAGAGTTTGACATTCTTGGGGACCTATCTTTTCAACATCTTATCATCATACAACTTCTTAAGATTTAATGTATGCTTCTCTGCATCAACTACGACCTCAGTCAATTTATCCCATTCATCCACCAGTCATACCATAAAATTATTTCTTTTACATCTTTTTTTATACTAGTGTCTCGCGCAATTTCAAGTTATGTCCTGGTTGCTCGATTCTACATCTTTCGAAAAGCTTACAGTCTTCGTCATGATTCTGTTTTGAAAAGTTAATGGCTGTGATCAGGTCACTCCCTATTCTTCTCTCCTTCAAGGTGGGCAAAATGAAAGCCTTTAACCCTTTCCCTGTAACTTAGCTCTCTTAATTCTGGTATTATCTACGTTGCTTTCCTCTGGACCTTTCCTATTAACTCTATGTGTTTTTTTAAACAGCGGTGACCAAACATTAGAAGCGTAGTCTAGTTCTGGCTTTCTGTAAGCTTGCTCAATATTTCCATATCCATATACTTAAAATTCATTCTGACATCTGCCAGCAAAACATCTTGTCTCCTTAACTATCCTTCTGATGTAGGACTCTGGCGACATGTTAAGGATGACGTCGACACCCAAGTCCTTCTCTCAGACACACACACAGAATCCTGAAGCTTACTTCCCGTTGGATAATAATCAGTATTGAGGTCTCTCACTCTGTCTCATCATCTTTACATTACATTTGCTCGAGTTGAATTTCATCAGATCAGCTCTGGAGTCTGTTTAGATCCCGTTGTGAGCTGATGGAATCCCTCTCGCTTTTCAATCCTCTCATGACCTTTTCATTCCTCTCATAACCTCTGTATTCCATTCATGACCTCTGTATTTCTCTCATGACCTCTGCATTCCTCTCATGACCTTTGCATTCCTCTCATGACCTCTGCATCATCTGCAAACAGGGTCAGGCAAGTCGCGTGAGTGTGTGTGCGTGTATGTGTGTCCATCACAAGATAACAGAAACGCCCAAAGTAAGGACAATATTGATACGAGAAAAATTGTGTGGTAAATATACATATACTTCTAGGACTAAACACCAAAATCTTATGCAGTAAATATAAGTCCTATTAACTTCCTCTCTTTCTTAGTTAACAAAGTCCATCTCACTTGCTCCTTTGTTAATAAGAAACTCCAAACCCTCGTTCTTATCAAGATAATCCTTTTCGCTTTTATTGTTATCAAGATAATCCTTCTACTACTTCCATCTATGTTATCAAGGATCAAATCCTTCTATCATCCCTCACAGTTTGAACGAAACTCCTTATAACTTCCTCGTTGATCAGAAAATTCGACTAACTTCTTTCCTAGACAGTTATGAAAACCTTGTTGTCCCCTCCCTTCTTGGTAAACTAAATCCATCCGAACTCCTTCCCTATAAATAAGAAAAATCCTTCCCATTTCTTTCCTTGTTAGCAAGCAAAGGAAATCCTCGTAACATCTGTATTGATAAGAAAATTCCTCCTAATATCCTGTTTTGTTGGTAATTAAATCATATTAATCTCCTTCCATGTTGATAACAAAATCCCATCCAACTTAATTCCGTGTTACGAAGGAGATCCCTGTGACCTCCTTCGATACCAATACAAAAAAATAAATAAATAATCCCGCGACTGTATTTATGTAATCATTTGTTACAGACCATCATACCTGTGTCACAGACCATCATACCTGTGTGTCACAGACCATCATACCTGTGTCACAGACCATCATACCTGTGTGTCACAGACCATCATACCTGTGTGTTACAGGCCATCATACCTATGTGTCACAGACCATCATACCTATGTGTCACAGACCATCATACCTGTGTGTCACAGACCATCATACCTGTGTGTCACACACCATCATACCTGTGTTCATAAAATCAGCGAAACTTGCATTTTCCCGACATTTGAAAAATCCTTGGATAAAAAAAAAAAAAAACTATTTGCATTTTCTAAATACAAGGAAAAATTCTCCAACACACACACACACACACACGTTTTGGGATGATATTTTTGATAATTCATTTCAAAGGCAAAAATTATTAATAACGCGGCTAAACATTCTTTTATGCTCTCTAAAAAGTTTTTTTCCTTTTAAGTTTAAACGTTTACATCCAAAGAAAAATCAAATGAAAGATTATCACAAACTGATAATTACAATACATATTATTATATACATATTATAATGAGAGATTATGGCGAAGTTGATCAAAGAGAAGCGTTTTCTTATTAAGGAACGCGATATGAGAAATCTATGGGGTCTTCCCATGTGTATAAAGGACCACATCCATGTATATAAAGGACCACATCCATGTGTATAAAGGACCACATCCATGTATATAAAGGAGCACATCCATGTGTATAAAGGACCACATCCATGTGTATAAAGGACCACATCCATGTGTATAAAGGACCACATCCATGTGTATAAAGGACCACATCCATGTGTATAAAGGACCACATCCATGTGTATAAAGGACCACATCCATGTGTATAAAGGACCACATCCATGTGTATAAAGGACCACATCCATGTGTATAAAGGACCACATCCATGTGTATAAAGGACCACATCCATGTGTATAAAGGACCACATCCATGTGTATAAAGGACCACATCCATGTGTATAAAGGACCACATCCATGTATATAAAGGACCACATCCATGTGTATAAAGGACCACATCCATGTGTATAAAGGACCACATCCATGTGTATAAAGGACCACATCCATTTCTAACGTACATACGTGAAACACAAAGTCAATTCAATATCTAAGTGGAGAACAGTTAGTCCAGTCAAACCTTATAATTATGATGGATCATCATGTGATCCACGCTTTAGCCAACTGTGAATTATTTTATATGTGAGTGCCTCTTCGCGAGGTTGGGAAATATATATATATATATATATATATATATATATATATATATATATATATATATATATATATATATATATATATATAAAGAAAATGCAAAATTTACTGTTTATTTGGCTTCTACTGACATGACGATAATTCAGTAATGCCATTTATTTGCCTTCTACTGACATCATGATAATTCAGTAATGTCATTTATTTGCCTTCCACTGATATCATGATAATTCAGTGGTCATTTATTTGCCTTCTACAGACATGATAATAATTTAGTAACGTCATTTATTTGGCTTCTACAGACATATGATAATTCAGTAATGTTATTTATTAGCTTTCTACTGACATCATGATAATTCAGTAATGTTATCTATTAGCTTTCTACTGATATCATGATAATTCAGTCATGATATCTATTTGGCCTCTACTACATCATGGTAACTCCGCAACGTTCATTTATTTCCTTTCTGCAAACATGATATGATTAATTCTTATCAGGATTTGCAGTCATACTGAAATTATGTAACTATGTTATCAAACTAGGATCTGTAGTTATATTGAGGTTATTTAACATAATACAATTATTTATCATCAAAACTCTTACACTCAAGCTGTATGAAAACAGTGTACAATACTGATAATTATGATCAGATATAAACTGTTCCAATGCAGCTGTTTTAACAGTATATCATTACAAATTATATATACTGCTACACCAACTATTTGATAATAAATCATCTATAATTCTCAGCACTACATAATTTTACTTTAAAATCGTTCTACAACATGAAATCTAATTCTCAGAAATAAACACTATTACAACATAGGTCTTAGGAGATCGAGTACGAAATTGATTCCGTCTTTCATTGTATGCGTTCCAGACGGCAGTGTGACACGGAATAACAGCGAAATTAAGAGGTGTTCATAAATGTGGTATTATTTCCCGTTACGCTGATTCTAATTCGTCCCCGCTCCTCATTAGCAACTTCCTCCACTACTATGACAGATATATATATATATATATATATATATATATATATATATATATATATATATATATATATATATATATATATATATATATATATATACATATATACATATATATATATATATATATATATATATATATATATATATATATATATATATATATATTAATAATAATAATTCATTTGAAGTAAGGTCCTGGCTGTGTGTGGAAAGAGAGGTCACTGTCTGTGAAGGCAAACTTGGGTATGTTTGATGGTATAGCATTCCCAACGGTGCTGTGCGGATGTGAGGTAGAAGCTCTGGATGATAAAAGTATGGAGAAGGGTGAATGTGTTGGGAATGAAATATCTGAGGATAACATGTGGTATGAAGAGGGTCGATACATATGATTGGGGAAGGAACAGTTATGGTAGTAAGAAGAGTTATGTAAAGAGAACTGGAAAGGGTGCGA
Organism: Panulirus ornatus; assembly: GCF_036320965.1. NCBI lineage: Eukaryota > Metazoa > Arthropoda > Malacostraca > Decapoda > Palinuridae > Panulirus > Panulirus ornatus. Next base: position 7,109,520 of record NC_092259.1, on the reverse strand, counting down.
TTGGAACGGTATGGATATATGGAGATGATGAGTGATGAAAGGCTCTCAAAGAGAGTATATATGAGAGAAGTGGAAAGGAGAAAAGGGATATCGAGGAAGGATGGAGAGAATTATTCTGCAGTTGTCGGGCGCCTTGAACATGCAGGAGGATGTGCGGAGCCCAAAGGATAAAGTGAATTGGCGGGATGTGATATAAAAGGGCCAACGTGCTGAACCAAGGTATATGAAAGCGGTCAGGGGAAACCATGGGTAAGTCTGTGGGGCCTGGCAATGAATGGAAAAGCTCAGATTTCGGTACATTATACAAAACAGCTAGAGGCTGAAAATGAGCCACTGGGGTCGTTCTTCATCTATGCGCTAACTCGCTAAGCAGGAAACTGCGAATAATTATAGAAAAAACAATGAAATTTATGAAAATAGCTCCTCTTAGTCTTTCATCACTCATCCTCTCCATATGTACAAACCTCATTATAACCTGATCACCTCACTAAACCAAACTATGCTTGCTATCAACCCTCTCTCATACACTATCAGTCTTCCTCACACCACACAATATCCTCAAGCATTTCATTTCTAACACATGCACCCTATTTTGTTCTATGGCGTTCCAGGCCATATACTAAATCCATACAATACTGTCGGGACCAAAATGTCCTCAAACATATCCCTCTTTGTCTTAAATGATACTGATTTCTCCTTCCATACACCCCTCAAGGCAACCAGGATCTCAGACCTTGTATATATATATATATATATATATATATATATATATATATATATATATATATATATATATATATATATATTATTGCCTACGTATTCCTTGCGTGTCGTGGAAGGCAACTAAAAATGGCGGCAGCGAGGGGGCTGGGGCTGGAAATCCTCCCCTCCTATCTTAGTTTTCCAAAAGAAGAAACAGATAAGGAGCCAAGTGAGGATGTTTCTCTTTCTGGCTCAGTCATCTGTTTTTGACGCTACTTCGTTTATGCGGAAAATGGCGAATATGTATAAAAATATAATGATCTATTTCATCATAAATATAGCGGTATATATATATATATATATATATATATATATATATATATATATATATATATATATATATATATAGGGAGGTTAGCCTGAGCGTGGTTGTATATCACTGTCGGCGGAGGAGAAGTGAGAGGTCAGCGTCGCCGAAGACTTCCGCTGCGAGGGAACCCGCCATACCCTGCACCCGCACACAGTGCAGCCTCCAGGCCACACGGGCTTCATAAAAGGGATCCTGGGGTTGTGCACAGCCATGCTCTGTGTGTGTGTGTGTGTATTCTCTGTATTTTTGTGCAGGAGGAAGAGATTGGAAGGTGAGGGGGGAAGAAAAATATGAGGAAATAGAGAGAGAGAGAGAGAGAGAGAGAGAGAGAGAGAGAGAGACAAAAGTGATTTACAGGGAAAAAAAAAGAAAAGAGGTGGACACTGAAACAGCACACGTATTAACAGACACACATCACATTCCCTAATGCGGGGCCTGCCGCTAATATAATCATTAATCATCTAACTACGCAACGACACATACTTTGATGATCTCATAATTACCCACATCACTTCATCCTTCATCTCTCATTCACCTTTGACTCATCTTCGTACTGACAATCTACTCATCCTCATGTAGAAATTTCTTTAGTTTACCATCTTGTACTCATGCTATGGATTTCTCTAAATATATACATTTTAGTTCATTTTAGTTTATCTACCTCTATATATATATATATATATATATATATATATATATATATATATATACATATATATATATATATACATATCAGTTATCAATAAATATCATTGCTAAGTCTGTGATGTAGACCAGATACATAAACATCTTTTTGAAGTCACTCACACACGTTCTCAACCCATGCCTTGTTTACATGTTGACATCCATGTAAACAGAGAATCTTGCTCACAAACAATATTGCTAAAGCCACTCATGAACGTTAGGTTAAATCTTGCTCTTAATCCTATATGTGCAGGGGATCTCTCTCAGAAAATCCATGTGATTATTTTCACACACTCATTCGTTTCTCTCTCTCTCTCTCTCTCTCTCTCTCTCTCTCTCTCTCTCTCTCTCTCTCTCTCTCTCTCTCTCTCTCACTGCTACTCATAACGACTCATAAATTCACTGTGAGTCATCCCAAAGACTCACACTCTCACTGCGGAACGCCCCCGGGGGCGTCCGACAACCTCGCCAGAGACACTAATGGTTGTCGTTACAGACTTCCATCCACACCTACGAGGAAGCCATCTGCACTCGCTTCCTCCACTTTCTGATGATCCACTTTTCCAAGGAAGCCACTCAGAGCTCTATCCACGTGGATTATCCGGGAACTCCTCCACCACAGAACTTGTGTTTACGAACCGCACTCACGAATTATATATACGAAAAAAAAAAAAGGTGGGAGGGGAAGGAGGAGGAGGGAAAAAAAAGGGGGGGAACTCTTGCACGCAGGAAAACATGCAGGTAGATCCATCGAGGTTAAGACGGCACTCAGCATCCGTGCACTCTGCCCTTGCTCGCCAAAAACGAACCCCAAGCACCTCACTCGGGACACCACGACTGCAGAGACCCTTTTAAATCCTCAGCCTTTGACGTACAGGTGATCGATCCTCTCCCAAGACTCCTCCACCACACCGGCAAGGCCTCCCTATTGCGAAAGAGAGGGGGTGGGTTTGGGGTGTGGAGGGGAGGAGGAGGAGAAGCAGCAGCAGCAGCAGCACCCCAGGCAGGTCCTTCCTCTTGAGAATGCCTCACCCACACACACACACACACACACTCACACTCTCCTGCAGGCAAGCCCTGCCCTCCACCACTGATCTCTACATGTCTTTCTTGTGTGTATATAAGTGCGAGCAGAACCACCACCCTCACCCACACATGCGTGTTCATTTGCCTCCCCTTTAATACATTCATCAGTGACTTGTCTCCCCTTTTATTATCCAGGGTGGTTGTCTCTGTTCCCTCTCCTTACTCTCTGATTAAGGGATTTGAGTGTTATTCTTTTGTTGGCATGACTGGGTCTCTGTGCACGTGTGTGGATGTGAGTGAGGAAGTTGCTGTGTCTATTAATATATGTATGTGAACTTCCATATATATGTATGATTTGTGTACAGATATGAAAATAATCACACACACACACACACAAGATATACGTTGCATTATATTGTATGTATATATATATATATATATATATATATATATATATATATATATATATATATATATATATATATATATATATATATGTGTGTGTGTGTGTGTGTGTGTGTGTGTGTTACCGGACTTCACCTACAAGAGGTTACACTGAAAATTCATCTTTGGCAAGGTTGTATCACTGGGAGTACAGTACAGTCTCTTTAAAGACCTTCTCACTCCAAAGACGTTCCCATGTTACTGGAAGCAGAGCAACCTTGGCCTGCAGGAGCCACTGAAAAATCCTCTTGGCATAGTTTCAAATACACACACACACACATATATATATATATATATATATATATATATATATATATATATATATATATATATATATATATATATATATATATATATATATGAAATTTCAGCAAAAGTTAACATGTAAAAAAGAGGCTATATCAACTTCCATACCGTAAGAAAGCTTTCCCTGTGGGACATATACATTCATATACATCCCATGGACACATTTCTAGCAGTAACCCGTTCGATTCAAACCAAATAGTGCTGTTCTAATTTGCTGTAGACATTGCTTTAACTGCAGCAACACCATAACCTATTCATTATACATTCTACACAAATCTTCATTCATAACTACATACACACTCCCTTATCCATGTTATCAACGCCTGGTGAGGAGTGCGAGATGTGGGAGAAATGATTTAGGTTCAGCGGGAGACAGTGTTACCATAATCTGACAGTTGAATAGATAAGAAACACTTTAGACCATCTTAATGATCGGTGTGGCACAGAGGCCACGTATGTCTATGCATATATTTCTATGTCCATCTAGGAAGCTCTAGTTTATATCATCTATTTCTGTATATATCTAGCCCAGGACCAGTTTCTATGCTCTAGTTTATATCATCTATTTCTATATATATTCAGCCCAGGACCAGTTTCTATGCTCTAGTTTATATAATCTATTTCTATACATATCTAGCCCAGGACCAGTTTCTATGCTCTAGTTTATATCATGTATTTCTATATACATTTAGCCCAGGACCAGTTTCTATGAAATGTCCCGGTTTTACCCAGGACATCTCTGAAGGTTCCAGTAAACCAGGGCTGCGCTAACTCCAGCTGCAGGGAAATGTAGGCTGCTTTGATGTGAGAACTTCCTTGATGAGACTGTACTTTTTCGCTCGCGATGTGACCTCGAGCAGGCGGAGTCCGGTAGCACCCCAGCTTATTAACATATATATATGAATATATATATATATATATATATATATATATATATATATATATATATATATATATATATATATATATATATATGCATGTATATATATATATATATAATATATATATATATATATATATATATATATATATATATATATATATATATATATATATATATATATATATATATATATATATATATTGGGTTGATGGGCGGGAGGTTGTAAGTGAAGGCTTGTGTGGTCACTGACAAGATCAATACACAAGTGTACAGAGCGCAGTCTGTATCGGCACGCGCGCTGTACTGAACATTCAGCTTGTAACACCTCCGTGCGCTGGCTGTACACCATATGATCCCATGTTTACATCCTACTTAACCCACCACTACCACTACTAATGATCGCCATGTACCGTCAGAGGGCGTACATCTCATCATCCTAGGTTTAGAACGTAGCTACTGCTATTTAGCTATCTAACTGACACGAGAATTCTAGGAAAAATAATTCTAAATGCTATCTCTCGCTAGCCAACCCCACACAAAAAAAAGAATGTTAATTTCTTATCAGTACATTAACATATCGAGGTCACATGACCTCTACGGATGTGTTACAACCCAATTATTTACCCAGAGATGATAACGACCCATACATGTTTTCTTCACAACCAACAATGATTATAATTATCGACCCTAAATTACATATTACAGAGCATAAGTCTGTAACTAATTCAATGCAATCTATGAACCAAATCCACTGTCTCACATGCGACTTAAGCAATTGCATGATCTAGCCTTCTCCACCCCCCACCCCTTTCCCCTGCAAGCATTTTTAGGGTTTTCAGAGCTTAGTCCTGAGAAGTACATTGAAATTTGTGTGATTTTTTTCATCATTTTTCATCCCTGGACATTCCTAAATATATATATACGTTTGATATTAAAACAAGTTGAAACACCATTATATTGGTAAAAATCTTTCACATCCTCTGTAATTCTTCTGACACTGAAACCTTATATATATATATATATATATATATATATATATATATATATATATATATATATATATATATGGTTTCAGTAAAAAATTAGGGATTTTAAATATATATATATATATATATATATATATATATATATATATATATATATATATATATATATATATATATATATTCCATTTTCCAAAGATAATCACAATATTAATCATAAACAAAATCTCTCTGACATACATTGTGGACCTGACTATTGCCTGTGTGTGTGTGTGTGTGTGTGTGTGTGTGTGTGTAGTAACACAAGTACAACGTCCGGGTGTTGTAAGAGCAGCTTGTGTTGCCGTATGTGCTGTGTCGACGTCGTGAACTGGGAAGTAAGTATACGTGAGGACGACATTTTGTTCCGAGGCAAACACATACACGGAACCGTTTTACTTCGATATGAACAAATACGTCACAAATACAGAGAGGAATACATATATTTCTCTCTTACGATGTGCTTGCCTTGGAGGAGGTAGCGTAATGAACTATACTTTCTAGTAGAGAGATTGTCTATTTGTACATTCTAGTGGTTTTTTTTTTTTCTTACTTTTAAGAAGTGATAATACAGGAGGGGACGATTTCCAGCCTGCAATACCGACCCTCTTAGCCACCTTCTATATATATATATATATATATATATATATATATATATATATATATATATATATATTTCATGTATAGTTGTTATTTCTCGTGTTAACGAGGTAGCGTCAAGAAAAGATGACAGAGCTTTAGAGGAGAAAATCTTCACTTGGCCTCCTTGTTTGTGCCTCCGTTTGAAAAGTAAAACGGGAAGGGAGGATCCCCGCCCCCACTCCTATATATATATATATATATATATATATATATATATATATATATATATATATATATATATTTCCAAGAACGTTCTGTCTTTAGAAATATTTACAGTTAAATCCGGTGATCAAGGAGCTAAAAATCTCTCTCTGTACCCTCTGTCCATCTAGTCTCCGTCTGCGACAGCAGTTCGACCCCATGGGCACCATCACACGACCACTGGTGGACGATGGTTCACAGGTAGAGATGCCCTGGCCATATTACTCGTGATCGAGAAGATAACCAAATACCTGAACTAGCCCAGGTTGTTATCAATGACAAAGCCGATGAAGGAATACATATAGAAAACATGGACGTATGTACCACCAGGCTAAGCTCAGGGTATTTACATAAGAATCTATACAACTTGCCCTGTTCAGTATACTAGGCTAGGCTAGGGGTACTTAAATACGACTTTGTTGTACTACTAGGCTAGGCTAAGGGTACTTAAATAAGACTTTCTTGTACTAGGCTAGGCTAAGGGTACTTAAATAAGACTTTGTTGTACTAGGCTAGGCTAAGGGTACTTAAATAAGACTTTGTTGTACTAGGCTAGGCTAAGGGTACTTAAATAAGACTTTGTTGTACTAGGCTAGGCTAAGGGTACTTAAATAAGACTTTGTTGTACTAGGCTAGGCTAAGGGTACTTAAATTAGACTTTCTTGTACTAGGTTAGGCTAAGGGTACTTAAATAAGACCTTGTTGTACTAGGTTAGGCTAAGGGTACTTAAATAAGACTTTCTTGCGCTAGGCTAGGCTAAGGGTACTGAAATAAGACTTTCTTGTACTAGGTTAGGCTAAGGGTATTTATATAAGACCCTGTACAACCTATCCTACTAAGGGTATCTTAATAAGACTTGTGTACAACTTATCCTAGTGAGGGTGTTCATGTAAGACTCTGGACACAACACACATCCCTGCTCAGAGCATTTACAGAACACCCTGTATAACTCGCCCGCATTTTACAGTGGTAAACACATTTACATGTAAAAGACAATCCTTCTTTTATAGCCACTGCAGGACGCATATCCTCTCCTGACGCGGACGTGTTTTCCCCCCTTAACACCCCCGCGTTTTAATGCAAATTTGAAATGGATGAAAGATATAAAAGCCGAGTGTTACTGTGGTTATGAATTTTGCATGCAATCTGCTGAAATACGGTCGTCTGTCATCCTGACTAATTTGCAATACGGGAAATAAGTTAGAATCCGCCGCCACCAAAGACATTTGATGGAGGTTGTCTCGCTACAGGCGTAGTATAATGACAAATTAAACTATTACAAAACTTCGTGAAAACAACGGTACGCACCTTGAGTACGACGATGTGACCCTTGAGCAAGTCGATGTGACCCTTGAGCAAGAAGATGTGACCTTTGAGCAAATCAATGTGACCCTTTAGTACGACAATGTGACCCTTGAACAAGACGATGTAACCCTTGAGTACGACGATGTGACCCTTGAGCGAGGCGATGTGACCCTTGAGTACGACAGCCAATCTTGAGGCATGGTGGTTTGGCCTTCTGACTCGACCCGTAAGAGTTAGCTCCAAGACTCCAAACTACGACACCTAAAGGTCGTACCGTCGTGCTCAAGGGTCGTACCATCGTGCTCAGAAAGCCGTACCATCGGAATTAAGGTATTTAAAAGCATCTGCAGTTGTACTATGAATCAATTTCACCTATAGTATGTCTAATTAATAATCTCTAATATATATATATATATATATATATATATATATATATAATTATCATCATACTTTGTCGCTGTCCTTCGCGTTAGCGAGGTAGCGCAAGGAAAAAGACGAAAGAATGGCCCAACCCATTCTTTCGTCTGTTCCCTTGCGCTACCTCGCTAACGCGGGAGACAGCGACAAAGTATAATGATAATAGCAATATATATATATATATATATATATATATATATATATATATATATATATATATATATATATATATAATGTGTTACGCCAGACGTCTTCTAAGTTTACGTGATCACCTGAAGAGTGAGACGATAATTTCGTATCAGGGAATAAACTGCCATCAAGGTTTCTCAGACGTTTACCCCACACCAGGAGAGGAGAAAACACTAGCGCAAAGTGCTACAGAGGTTTCAAACATCATAATAATACCAAGAAACTCTAGCAGAAATATTGGACTGTGGTGATGTTAAGTTGCGATTAGTTAGCATTAAAAGCTGAGATGATCTTTTAGTTAGCATTAAAAGCTAAGATGGTCTATTATAAGTACGTGTCTACAAACTAGTAGCTACGTAAAGTAGCTCCTTAGACCGTTAAGTATCTAAAGACTATCAGTTACTTACAAGTGTATTAAGTGTCTACGCGCTGCCATAACTTAAAACTGCCTAAGTGTTTCCAAATGTTTATCATAGATATAGCAACAGCACAGCCCCTCAAACTGACAAGAAAATAAATGGTTTTGTTCCCCACTATCTTAAATCTCTCACTACACATCTTCAAATTCTATACTTCTAACTTCTAGAAACTTTTGAACGAAATATCTATATTTGTCAGTTAGGTTCTATAATTAAATCAGCTACTTTACGTCCGGCAATCCTGTATCTAGAGTATACAATTTTCGGCATAATTTCACTAAGTTCGTTTTAGTGATGGCAATATAACTACTATTGTTAAGTGTCACGCACCATTTCCACAGGAGATAAATGCTCAAAGTAAACTACTGAACGACCTTGTAATTACCACCGGCCACAACAAGAGGCAGTTACGGGCTACAAACAGTTTATATATTTTTCGTGTTCGGATCATGAAACACAACTGACAATTTCTCTTTACGGCAAGGAAGGCCGGAGCGTCATGGTGTTTTAGGTATAGCCTCACGTCTTACTGATCGCCTAAGCGAGACCTTAATATCCATGCGGCTTATATAATTCGACTATGTCAAATTTCGAGTATCTGTCAGTACAGTGCTGCTTTCAGAACAAACGTCAACATTAATATAGGTGCGTAAAATCATTAATCATTTCTTAGCTATTCTACGAACACATATCTAAGATCCTAGACACTTTTCATTCACATCTTTGTATTAGTATCAAATTGCTCCCACAACCTTTGTATTAGTATCAAATTGCTTCCACAATCTTTGTATTAGTATCAAATTGCTTCCACAACCTTTGTATTAGTATCAAATTGCTCCCACAACCTTTGTATTAGTATCAAATTGCTTCCACAATCTTTGTATTAGTATCAAATTGCTTCCACAATCTTTGTATTAGTATCAAATTGCTTCCACAACCTTTGTATTAGTATCAAATTGCTTCCACAATCTTTGTATTAGTATCCACATGCTTCTTCAACCTTTGTATTAGTATCCAATAGCTCCCACAATCTTTGTATTAGTATCCAAATGCTTCTTCAATCTTTGAATTAGTATCCAAATGCTTCTTTAATCTTTGTATTAGTATCCAAGTGCTTCCACAATCTCTGTATCAGTATCCAAATGCTTCTTCAATCTTTGTATTAGTATCCAAAAGCTTCTTCAATCTTTGTATTAGTATCCAAATGCTTCTTCAATCTTTGTATTAGTATCCAAATGCTTCTTCAATCTTTGTATTAGTATCCAAAAGCTTCTTCAATCTTTGTATTAGTATCCAAAAGCTTCTTCAATCTTTGTATTAGTATCCAAATGCTTCTTCAATCCTTAGCTGATGCAATATGACGACCCTCAGACAGGGTCTGGCATCTATGGTACAGAGATACGACCGTATATTTATAAATGCCAGCGAGTCATTCAGCCTATTACCCAAAGGTTTAATCATCTCACAACAAAAACAAAGGCAAGTATATGGTGATGTAGGCCTAAACGTGGGCCTCAAACCTTGAATACATATACCTCAAAAAGTTCAGTGAATTACATAAGTAAATGAGACTAAAAACATTCACACCTAACCAAATGATTGCTCAAAATTTCCAGCGAATTACAGATATATATATAAACGAGATTTGATATGTACACACACAAGCACAACCAATATTACCAAATGCTCAAAATTTCCAGCGAATTACATATATATATATATATATATATATATATATATATATATATATATATATATATATATATATATATATATATATATATATATGTATATAAAACCAAGCCATAACAGCGACTTCTCAAAATTCCCAGTGAAATATGGATATTACCGATACGAGGCGTACTCACAATACGCAGGGTATGTTAGCGACTGCTCAGAATTCCCAATGAACTATAGATACAAAATATCATCAACATTTAATATCGATGGATCTATATTGTTCACTGGCCGGATACTAATTAACAATAGCCTATATAGACTATCTAGATACATGAGCCCCAAGATGACTTCATCAGCAATTCAGTTATCTCACGTTATCTTGAAAAATTTATCGTCGTCATTTATTAATTGATTCTTTATCCTGGCCTACATGTGGATTAACTCAATGTTTAATCATGAGGGTGAGTTACTGCACTCAAGGGGTTGAGTTACTGTACTGAAAAGGGTTAAGTTAATGTACTCAAGGGGTTGAATTATTATTGTACTTGAGGGGTTAAGTTATTGTACTTATGTGAGATGAACTACTGTACTTGAGGGGTTAAGTTGCTGTACTTAAGGGGTAAAGTTGGTTTTTTCAAGGAGTTAATTCCCTGTGCTTAATGAGATGAATTATTGTAATCAAAGGGCTGAAATGATATAGAGGGTATCTCATGGGGCTGAGTTAATGTGCTCAGGGGATTGATAATGCATTCAAAAGGTTAAGTTACTGTGCTCAAGGAGATGAGCTACCGTACTCGAAGGGTTAAGGTAATGTACTCAAGGTGATGAGTTAATGTGCTCAAGGGGTTTAAGTTACTGTACTCGAAGGGTTAACTTGCTGTACTCAAGGGCCTAAATTGATGTACTCAAAGGGTAAAAATTAATGTACTCAAGATATAACAAATGAACAACTGGTTCACTTGATATAACGACAACTAAGAATAACGACCTAATAGCAAAGTAGCTCCGATCAATCCTTAGTGCAATTTTCTTACATCCTCACACCTTATATTTCACCTCTCATCCACAACGTCCGTGACTCGGGCCTGCTTGCTTCTGCTCGTCATGATGGTCACTATATGACATAATCACCTACCGAATGTCACTGTACCACAAAATCTATGTCTCCTTTAGACAGTTTTCCACAGACGGTGTGTCACGATGAACCCAAAACGATGGACAAATGAGTGAACTACCTCACCCTCCTCTAACCACTTCATTTCACTCCTAACCATAGTTTAGAACCTCAAAACAAAACACAGAACTCCTGTCATAATTCTTAGGTCATTGGACTTTTAGCCTATGCAGCATTCTTGTTATTATTCAACATTACACACACACTCTCTTTCTCATCCAGAATTTTCAATATTTGAGAATAGAAAATAAAACGCCAAAAAGGATATATATATATATATATATATATATATATATATATATATATATATATATATATATATATATATATATATATATATATAACAAAAATGTTCCTGACGTTACTTTCATATGTTTGATACATTTTGTGCGGGTGATATAGCCAGGGCGAGGCACAGAACGTTGCGTTCTAGGACCAATCTCTACCAATCAGGGTGTTCAGTGAACAGTGGTGCGCCGGCGGGAGTCCACGAAGATATGAACCTGGCAATACCTGCCTGGGTTACAGGAGTTCCTGGTGGGGGAACACCACCACCAGGCGGGTCGTAAACCTGGCCTCTCCCTGACTCCCTTTGTGGTCACCCAAGGAAAGATCGTGTGAATGAGAGAACGTCAGAAGGTGATGTTGTTCTTAGGTTCGTATTGGTCAAATTCATGATATATCACGAACGTGAACGTCAGAAGGTGATGTTCTTAGGTTCGTATTGGTCAAATTCATGAAATATCACGAACGTGAACATCAGGTGATGTAGTTCTTGGGTTCGTATTGGTCAAATTCATGATATATCACGAACGTGACCGTCAGAAGGTGATGTTCTTGGGTTCGTATTGGTCAAATTCATGATATATCACGAACGTGAACATCAGGTGATGTAGTTCTTGGGTTCGTATTGGTCAAATTCATGAAATATCAAGAACGTGAACATCAGAAGATGATGTTCTTGGGTTCAAGATCGATCAACCCAAGAAACATCACGAACGAGAACATCAGATCGTGATGTTCTGACTTCATGTTAGTCAACACCTGTGGAACACCACCACTAAACATCTATGAGCTTCCGTGACCTTCCCAGGGATGACGAAGTCACTCGTCAATATCACAGTAATCAGAGACGAGCAACAGTTGCCCTGAAGGAGAGAGATACACCTGCTTCAATAATACAGCCTTAACGGGATCCGGGTTATTACCAACGTCAGAAACTCCTCATATGTTGCTAGTTGTTTGATGAGGTACTGCATGAACTCAGGAAACTCCTCATACCTTGTTCGTCATTTCATGAAGTACTTGGAGAACTTTAAGAAACGCCTCCTATGTTTGTTCATCATTTGATGAAGTTCTAGGTTAACTTCAGAAACTTCTCATATGTTGTTCGTCATTTCATGAGGTACTTGGAGAACTTTAAGAAACTCTTCATATGTTTGTTCATCATTTGATGAAGTTCTGGGATAACTTCAGAAACTGGTCATATGTTGTTCGTCATTGGATGAGGTACTGGGAAAACTTCTGTTCGTCTTGGTGCAATTCTTTGCAGTGAAATATCTTCATATTCTACACACACATGACAAACACAATCTGTATTTTGAAGTACATCTTTCACATGATTTATCATCCATTTACCGCTTACTGGTATGCTTTCTCTCATGCATATTTATCAACATATATGTTTATGATATTCTGACATCAGCTGTTACACTTATGGAGCTCAGAACTGAGAATGTACCTAGTGTATACTAGTGTATCTAGACGCAGAGCACGTTGATGATAACGATACAAGCGATATCAAATTTAATTTTGGTCGTACTGTTATCACAGGCCGATAATATATCACTTTGCTTCTCCGTATATGAGAACTACCCTGAGTACGACGGTACGATCCTTGAGCACGACGGTACGATCCTAGAACACGACTGTATGATCCTTGAACACGGCGCTGTTGTCTCTGAGCACCACGGTGTTGCCCCTGAGCACGGCGCTGTTGTCCCTGAGCCCGGCGCTGTTGTCCCTGAGCACGGTGCTGTTGTCCCTGAGCACCGGTGTTGCCCCTGAGCACGGTGCTGTTGTCCCTGAGCACGGTGCTGTTGCCCCTGAGCACGGTGCTGTTGTCCCTGAGCACGGTGCTGTTGTCCCTGAGCACGGTGCTGTTGTCCCTGAGCACCGGTGTTGCCCCTGAGCACGGTGCTGTTGTCCCTGAGCACGGTGCTGTTGCCCCTGAGCACGGTGCTGTTGCCCCTGAGCACGGTGCTGTTGTCCCTGAGCACGGTGCTGTTGTCCCTGAGTACGGTGCTGTTGTCCCTGAGCACGACGGTACGATCCTTGAGCATGCGAGTGTTACCCTTGAGTTAGGCAGGTACAACCCACGAGCATGATGGTATTTTCTTCATGATGACGGTACGACCCTTAGGCATGATGATCTGGCCTTTGACCTAAACACTGTAATGGCCGGGTCAAAGGCCATTCCAGCATACTCAAGTGTCCTACTGTCGTGCTCAAAGGCTAGTCTTTCATACATAAAGGGCTAACGCGTCTGCACAAGACTCCAGTATATATTTACATGATCATACAGCTTCAAAAGATTTTGAGCAAAATGTTTATCTCATTCACGATTTATAATTATCAATTATATTTTCCCTATCTTCCATTTTTTGTTCATCTGGTCTGTGTGGTTGTACGATTGGCCAAAACCAAGAGTATACATTCATATATATATATATATATATATATATATATATATATATATATATATATATATATATATATATATGAAAAAGATTTTTCTTACAACGTGAAGAAAACGATGTAAAATCCTTTGATTAGGAACGATAAAGAAAAACATCGAAAAGCTTAATATATAATGAAAATGACACATCAACTTATGACACTAAAGTGATGGTTTCTCTTTAAAGAAAAAAGAAAGGTATTTCGATTCAGTTTAAATAAAAAATTCCTCATAGATACCATATACACAAAACGTATTTATAGGTACAGAATATGAAAAAAAATATTAGATACACAAAATATTCAGTGTTATGAAGTAAATGAAAAACCCTGAATGATTAAACACGAATAAGTGATAAATAAACCTTGAATAATTAAACACGAATAAATAATTAAATACCTTGAATAATCAAATCCCAATACGTTGGTTAGTCCCAAAAATATCCATCACAGAATGCTACACTGTAGTAAGACTTCAAACAATATATCTGATCACCGAAAGTTTCAAGAAATATCTACATGAAGAGAAAATGGCGAATTAATCCTGATGATATACTGTCAATAAATAAATCACAAAAGAATAAACAGTAAATGCACTTTGAGCTGTTTGTACTGTCAGCTTTCATTAAGCATTACAAAAACTGCCAGAGACACTTAGATAATTAAAGACAAAATCGTTACATTTTTAGTAGATAATAAACCGATAACCAAAAATTAACATTGGCTTCGAAATCACAGATCACATTTAACGAACAATTCTTGGGCAGACATTAGACAGGTATGACTCAACCAAACCCTCAACAAGTTATGTACTTAAAGACCTTCCAAAACGTCTCCATAAATCACCACACAGGAAATTCTCAACTGAAATCAAGGTTCATGACTTAAGAGGATCGAATCTGCAATTGAATACCACACACGAAACACTGAGCAGTAGTATTCAACACGAGAGAAGCATCCGACTGGCTTAACTTACTGAGTAGGAGTACCGCAAGGTTCAGTCTTGGGACCTATACTTTTCCAAAGGATATAAAAAGGAATTCACACTCCACCAGACCGTTGGGTCCTTCTTTCAATGATCGGGAAGCAAGTCATTATCAGCAGAGCTAAATAAAAAAAAAAAAGAAAAAAAAGGAAAAAAAAATGGCTGATGTTATGGAATTAGGATATACAGCCAAGTCAAAGAAAAAGCTGCCTTGAAGGTACAAAGCGATTTAGAGGAATTGATGGGGAGGTCAGAGACACAGTAAATGGATTTCACTGTAGACAAATGTAAATCAATTAATTTTGACGATATGACAGAAAACAATGAATATGAAATACTAGGATAACTACATTCAGAAGTAAAGGAGAGAAATACCTTGGCATTATTATCATTAAGGACCGATGACATGTAAAATATAATTTAGCGGCATATAACAAAGCCAAAAAAGAAAAAAAAACAGATTTCGCAGCTAAAGATATAAACTATAAAGCGAAAGATAGATATATGATATTTATATAACACACTAGTCAGACCTCATCTGGAATACGCTAAATATATATATTCCTGGTCGTCAGCCTTGATCAAAGATGAAGGCAAAACTAGAACGCATTCAGGGAGTAGCAGCAAAGTTAATTCCACCATTCAAGACATAATAAACCTTTTGATGGAAGACTGAGACCTAGAATTATTTCCTCTAATATACAGCAAATTCCAAGACGTAATGAAACATTCCTACACACTAAATATTTATGAGAACATAAGAAAATTCCCTCACATGATTTGCATAGGGATTTAACGACCAGAAATAACACTGACAAACTAAAGGGAGGAAAATGCAATGGCAATGTGTAGATAATTATTTATTTTGTACCTGTAAAGTTGCAGAACAGAGAAGAAAAAAAGTTGCTGCAAGATGTGGTAAATGCGAAGGGCAATACCACATTCAAATCAGGGTTAAACAACTGTTATTAATATTTATCATCACTATATACGCCAGTTTCAAGAAGAAAAAAAAATATTTTGAAGATATTGTTTCAACATCATTTTTTTTCTTTTTCAGATTTCATCCTACCCGCAGAAAAGCACACTGTAGTTACAGTAAGGAACTTTTCCCGTATCCACTTTCCTACATAATTACCATGGCAGTACACCAACTCCATACTACATGATGTTCCTTCATAGCTATTTCCTTGGCTACTGTTGAGCCTGAGGGCGCGGTGGGTGGGGAGGAGCTTCCTCATTTGCTATCCTGTTTCTACCATGAATTAGATTACGACCGTCAGGAACCATCAAATCTCCTACTGATTTGTCTTTCCCTTACACCCGCAAATTTGGAAAAAAAATCTATATTAATTAGTGTTTATTTCTATGTCAAAGAAAGAGTAACGTATTAATATCAAAGAAACTTTCGTATCTAAACATTTTCATCTTTTAAGAAAGTTCGGTAAGACCCATAAAAAGTGTCTGTATCTCATTATACAATACACTACAAACATTAAAGAATTTCGTATTTGAACAGGTCCTTCCGTTAAGATGGTTCGCTAAGACCTATAAAAACTGTTACTACCTTAATATACAACAGATTTGACCTTAGATAATTGATTTATTAATAACTGTTGACCCAATCTAACTATACACTTACGAGTAGTTACTATAAGTTATGGAATTAAGAGAAAAAAGAAATGCTTTTACTAAAGACAAACCTCTACCAGTCTACACTAAAAAAAATTTCCTTAACCACTTATAAACGAGGGTACGACCCCTCTGCATGACGATACGACCCTTGGGTATGTTGGCTTGACCTTTGACCTAAGGTTAGTCAGTTCAAAGGCCAAACCATCGTAGGCCGTCGTACTCAAGGATCGTAATCTCGAGGCAAATAAAGTACACAGCCATTTTCCAGAAGCCATTAACAGCAATGTAACCCTACTAATGTGTTCACGTGATTTGCAAACAACGAAAGAAAAAATTAATTAAAGACAAATTGGCATGACTCTGCATCTGGTTCTGTAATTCCCTCAAACCTCTCCTCAGAGTAATGACTTATGACCTGGGTATAGCAATGATATGTGTATAGTACATGTAAATGGCCAGTCAGTATCTGATATGAGGGTTTCATTCCATGTTCTCCAGCACAACTATTGAAGAATAACATATAGATACTCATATATATATATATATATATATATATATATATATATATATATATATATATATATATATATATATATATAATGTGTATATTACACGAAATTGCACTTGGGAACTTATCGTGTTTCATTTTCCCCGTGGACTCATAGGAATATATACATATATATATATATATATATATATATATATATATATATATATATATATATATATATATATATATATATATATATATTAGAACCCTTTTTATGGGGCTCCTACAACTTCAAGGTTGCAACCGACTGAAGTGCGGGGAAAATGACGGATTCCTCTGCAGCAGGAGGAGGAAGGAAGGAAGGTTCTCGACGAGACTGTACTCCTTTTCGTCCACTGACGATGAAGACACAGCCTAACCTCAGGTGCCTGCCTGCTCAATACCTTGCGAGTGGCGTCCGGTAGCACGAGTGTGTGTGTGTGTGTGTAAGACTACGACACTACCTGAGTCTTAGGTATCCCTCAGGATACACGACTGACGGAGAATAAGACTGAGGACTGATGCCAACCGTGTGTGGACAAGGTTTGCTCCACCGTCACTCCCACAGCAAGACCTCACACCCTAGTTAACCCTGGGGGATTGGGTCGTCACACACCAGCTTATGAGACTTTACCCTCGGGGAAACGCGACGAAGGACCGCAAAAATATAAACAAGTATATAAATAATGTTAATGAGGGAAACCACAAGGCGTGGCACTATGTTGCTCCTGGGGGTAAATTATGCCGCCACTAGCACGTTGAAGTGTATGAAGATGTTGATATATCATATACAAGATGGTATATGCCATGGTGCACAAGCATGGGTCCTATAACCACTCTTTCTTTACACTGGATATCATATATATATATATATATATATATATATATATATATATATATATATATATATATATATATATATATATGACATACCAAATCGTCCATTGGATAACACAATATATATATATATATATATATATATATATATATATATATATATATATATATATACAATCCTTTTACAAAAACGAAGCTGATACAATTACATTTTACTCTCCTCTAGAGCTACTGCATAACACAAAATATTTAAAGTTATTTAAAACGCTACTGTTAAAATTACATTTTACCTTCCTCTTCGCAAAGTTACGACAAATATTCTAACAGAGGGGAAGGGGAGGGGAGGTTGGGGGTGGGGGATATATATATGACATGTCGTGTTTACAAGCGTGTATAAATACGTCTCTTGTATACGTTATAGACACTATGTTTACCTTCGCCGAGTTCAGCATCCGCGTTTTAATTTCGCTCGAGTAGAGCGAAAATGACAAGTCAAACAGTGTAAGTCCTTTGACCCGTTGAGGGTGGAACAAGTAACAATTACATCTTACGGTAAACATGGGATAAGTAACTGCTGCTTCTCATGGTAAACAAGGGATAAATAACTGCTGTTTCTCGTGGTAACTGCTGCTTCTCATGGTAAACATGGGATAAGTAACTGCTGCTTCTCATGGTAAACAGGGGATAAGTAACTGCTGTTTGTCGTGGTAAACAAGGGATAAGTAACTGCTGCTTCTCATGGTAAACATGGGATAAGTAACTGCTGCTTCTCATGGTAAACAAGGGATAAGTAACTGCTGCTTCTCATGGTAAACAAGGGATAAGTAACTGCTGCTTCTCATGGTAAACATGGGATAAGTAACTGCTGCTTCTCATGGTAAACAGGGGATAAGTAACTGCTGTTTCTCGTGGTAAACAAGGGATAAGTAACTGCTGTTTGTCGTGGTAAACAAGGGATAAGTAATTGCTGATTCTCGTGGTGAATAAGGGATAAGTAACTGCTGCTTTTCATGGTAAAGAAAGTATAAGTAATTGCTGCATCCTATGGTAAACAAGGGATAAATAACCACTGCTTCTCATGGTAAACAAGTTATAAGTAAACTGCTACATCTCATGGTAAACCAAAGCTTCACATTGTATCAACTTGGCCCAAATGATATAAAAATAAATATTCATTTCTTATCACTTCATTCATACACTGGCTACTGGAATGAATAACTGTCACATTCTACATAATGCAATATCATAAAATAGAATTTGGCTGTGTTACTCAATGTCAGTCTTTACGAAAAGCCAGAGAAAATAGGAAGTTAGAATTAGAAAACAGCAGTAGGAACTGCGTAAATGCTCTCAAATGTATGCAATTCATCTCGGCATGATTAATATTTTCCCTCATCTACATATGAAATTAGAAAGTAGAAAGTAGAAATTAATGTATGATGACGAACATTCTTCAGTAAAGTCTAAAATGCCCTTGCCCCTTAAGAAGTGGGGCCCTCACAAATGAGCCTTGATGTAGTGGTCATTTAGGGAATATTTGCTTCTCATTCACAGATGCGTATTAGAGGAAAATAAGCGTATGATTCATGGGTGCGTGTTAGAGAAAAATAAGGTTGATTCATGGGTGCGTATTAATGGTAAATAAGCTTATGATTCATGCTCAATAATGAGCATTTTATGAAAATAAGCTCATTTCATGAATGATTACTAGATTTAATAAGCTTATTTCACAGTTGCGTATTTGATGAAAATAAGCTTATTTTCATGGTCGCGTATTACGTGAAAATAAACTTATGATTCATGAATGCGTCATAGGTAAGGGTAAGCTTGATTCATGGATGCAAGTTATACAATAATAAGCTTACGATTCCCTGATATTTAAAAGTTGAAAATAAGCTTATGCATCAAGGACTCGTAAGAGATAATTTCATGATCTACTGACGCGTATTTGAAGAAAAAAGAAAAACATGATTTTGATTCATGTATGAGAATTCGGTGAAAATAAGCTTATGATTCATGGATAATGCGTATTTGATGAAAAATAAGCTTATGATTCATGGATAATGCGTATTTGATGAAAAATAAGCTTATGATTCATGGATAATGCGTATTTGATGAAAAATAAGCAAGCTTTCGGCTCATGGATATGTCTCTGAGACACTTACAGTCAGCAGAAAGCTGATTCTTTAAAACATATACATTCATACATTTCCCCAGGTTATCTCTGTAATAATGTACTAAATCTTTTTTATGTCAAATGAGACGGCACGAGCATTTGAATGCCCTAATTATGGCCATCTCATCAACGTTATATATATATATATAGGGTGGGGGAGGGGGCGAAAATTTTGGGAGCCTTGAAAAATGTGTGGAAGTCGAGAACAGTATCTCGGAAAGCAAAAATGGGTATGTTTGAAGGAATAGTGGTTCCAACAATGTTGTATGGTTGCGAGGCGTGGGCTATGGATAGAGTTGTGCGCAGGAGGATGGATGTGCTGGAAATGAGATGTTTGAGGACAATGTGTGGTGTGAGGTGGTTTGATCGAGTAAGTAACGTAAGGCTAAGAGAGATGTGTGGAAATAAAAAGAGCGTGGTTGAGAGAGCAGAAGAGGGTGTTTTGAAATGGTTTGGTCACATGGAGAGAATGAGTGAGGAAAGATTGACCAAGAGGATATATGTGTCGGAGGTGGAGGGAACGAGGAGAAGAGGGAGACCAAATTGGAGGTGGAAAGATGGAGTGAAAAAGATTTTGTGTGATCGGGGCCTGAACATGCAGGAGGGTGTAAGGAGGGCAAGGAATAGAGTGAATTGGAGCGATGTGGTATACAGGGGTTGACGTGCTGTCAGTGGAGTGAATCAGGGCATGTGAAGCGTCTGGGGTAAACCATGGAAAGGTGTGTAGGTATGTATATTTGCGTGTGTGGACGTGTGTATGTACATGTGTATGGGGGGGGGGGTTGGGCCATTTCTTTCGTCTGTTTCCTTGCGCTACCTCGCAAACGCGGGAGACAGCGACAAAGTATAAAAAAAAAAAAAAAAAAAAAAAAATATATATATATATATATATATATATATATATATATATATATATATATATATATATATATATATATATATATATATATATATATTCTTTTTTTTTCGTACATATTCGCCATTTCCCGCGTTACCGAGGAAGCGTTAAGAACAGAGGACTGAACCTTAGATGGAATGTCCTCACTTGGCCCCCTTTCTCTGTTCCTTTTTCTGGAAAAGTAAAAAACGGGAGTGTGTGTGTGTGTGTGTGTGTGTGTGTGTGTGTGTGTGTGTGTGTGTGTGTGTGTGTGTGTGTTAATGATGCCCTTCGATCGGTGAAAGTTTCAATACTAACGTTAATTATTTTTGCTAATCGTATGAAAAGTATAATTACTGATTTACATAGATACATGCCTGATCGCACTCTCTGGAGAAAAATCATTAGAATACAGTGTGTGTGTGTGTGTGTGTGTGTGTGTGTGTGTGTGTGTGTGTGTGTGTGTGTGTGTGTGTGTGTGTGTGTGTCAATTATAAAGATCTTCAAACCTCAGGTCTCTGTGTCATGTACACTTCAAGGACAGAGATTATAAGGAATATAATCAAAATCATTCTGTCCGGAAATAATTACGTAATGACCTAATCATTAAGTCCTACAAAGTTACCTTTAATGTGGTTACCCACCTTGATATATAGCTACAATTAAAGTAATGCTGTACAAAACATCAGATTTACGTAATGGACTTACAACGGCATCGTCGGATATATATATATATATATATATATATATATATTCGTGTGTTCAAGCCAAGGACAACGACGTAAGATGGCCCATGGCAGTCCAACATCCAATAACATACACGAGGAGAAAATTGACAAGAACAGATGTGTCTTCTGGTCTACCAGCCCAGCACTACTACACTTGCGTCAGGCGCCGTCGCTCTCTTCAGATCAATCGTAGTTTCGTAAGAGAAGCTCTTGCATACGACGTTACTACGGTTGAGTGCGTAGGTACGATGGTTGAGTGCGAAGGTACGACGCTTGAGTGCGACTTTACGACGCTTGAGTACGAAGGTACGTCGCTTGAGTACGACGTTTGAGTGCGAGGGTACGACGCTTGAGCGCGAAGGTACGACGCTTGAGTACGACTTTACGACGCTTGAGTACGACGTTACGACGCTTGAGTGCGAAGGTACGACGCTTGAGTACGACGGTACGACGCTTGATTGCGAAGGTACGACGCTTGAGTACGACGTTACGACGCTTGAGTACGAAGGTACGTCGCTTGAGTACGACGTTACGACGCTTGAGTGCGAAGGTACGACGCTTGAGTGCGAAGGTACGACGCTTAAGTGCGACGGTGCGAGGCTTGTGTATGATGGCGTGATCTCTGAGTGAACCTTTAAGTTTTAGGACGAGGAACAGACGTGCCATTAACCCAAGGATCGTACACTCCTGCTCAAAGGGTCGTCCTTCTGTCCTCTACTGGGTCGTACTTCTGGGTCGTACCGTCGTGCTCAAAGATTAACAATAATTCAACGAGTTTCTTGAACATGAGTTCTGATGATACATAACAAACGTCAAAAAAATATTGATGTATTCTTTGAAAATCTGAGAATAATATACATCAGTAATCAATCTAAGTAGAAAAAAAAATGGTATTTAATATTGACATAAATAATGAACCTCTGATCCGTAATCTTTTCGAACATTATGAAGACAAATGTTGAAACTCACCTGGTGCATCTCCTTCACGTACACCTTAAACCAGTAATGTCACATGAGTTCTTTCTTTACACCATATGAGCTTAGGTCACACCTGGTATATATATATATATATATATATATATATATATATATATATATATATATATATATATATATATATATATATATATATATATATATATATATTTATTTACATATATCTTTATATATTTATATATACATATATATATATATATATATATATATATATATATATATATATATATATATATATATATATGAAAACCTGATGGGATGTTATTTGCCTCCTGTAT
>NC_092259.1:7078778-7081278 GCF_036320965.1 Panulirus ornatus | reverse complement strand
GCATAATACTTTGAGGTCTCGGTGGAAGACAATTGCCAAGCGAGATTCTTACACAAGATATTCAGTAATAGTAGATGCATTTTTACACGGCCTTAAGGTACTGAAGTCTATTAATGTCTAATAATAGTATATCTCTTAACGAGATCGTCTTGACTTTAGGTTGGGACTTCGAGGTTACTATCGCCAACAGGAAGGATGTGTGTCGGGTCTACACACCCATGGTAACAGAGAGGAACCAAGAAATGAATATAGCAATGTCGATATATAAGGATGAGATCACGGACCACTGATACATCTGGTGTTATGGATAACATATATATATATATATATATATATATATATATATATATATATATATATATATATATATATATATATATATATATATATATATATATATTTTAATCTTTTTCTTTTTTTCATACTATTTGCCATTTCCCGCATTAGCGAGGTAGCGTTAAGAACAAAAGACTGAGCCTTTGAGGGAATATCCTCACTTGGCCCCCTTCTCTATTCCTCATTTGGAAAGTTAAAAGAAAACGAGACTTTGGTTGAGATAGATAGACCCATTTGCAAGAGAAGACTGTGATCCTGTGTCGGTGGTACTAAGACATGCAAACATCCAGAGAAAGGGAGACAATATTAAGGATGAAGAATATTCTACGGGGACATGATATTCTGAACAGTATTGAGGAAGACAGTAGTCTATATCAGAAGATATTGTAGACAGAAGTAGACTGTAGTCTGTTGGGTAGAGACGTCCTGGACAGCAGTGAGGAAGACAGTAGTCTATATCAGAAGATATTGTAGACAGAAGTAGACTGTAGTCTGTTGGGTAGAGACGTCCTGGACAGCAGTGAGGAAGACAGTAGTTGGCTGAGGACAGACAGGCACGAAAACAGTAAGGAAATCAAAGATCTCTACTTGAAGCCGAGAGCCATGACAGATAACGATGGGTGGACTGATAAGAAAGGATAAGGAGCTGTGTGGCCTGTGAGGGATAGTGGGGGAGGTTTAACTAGTCGCCCTCGAGGCCACTGGAGGAGCACTTAAACACCACAAGATACGATAAGCCAAACTTTAAAACGTAACCTGTAAAGTCTGTCTTCTCTAAACACTTAGGAAATTATATCCGTGTTTGGCATTCGAGTCTTACAGATTCTACTGATGTTGACACATTTACCCCAACCTCAAGAGTCCACAAAACGCCACAATGAAACTAGTCTTTACTGTGGAAAAATTTTCGCCAGTCTTAAAGAATAAATTGTAGAGATAACATTCCATATCAAGAATGTTCTCAAGTATCTATTTATACGCTAAAATGTTATGTAGTTATCTAAATCCCAGATTTTAAAAAAAATAATAATTTATAACAAGCATTTCCTCTAGTCTTCATTTAAACCAGAAAAAAAATTTTCGTAATTCTTAAAATAATTGGTGATATCAAAATTTATATAAATGTAAAAAGAGAAAAGACTTAACAAATACAACGGTTAAGTGTCTATGAATGAGAGTTGTTAAGTATGACGCTTGTTAAGTGACTTGGGGACCTTGGTAATGAAACATCTGACACCAGCAGTTGGGTTGAACCCTCTACCCAGACCCAGTAAATTATAACCACAGTCTTCCTCCCTCACTCCCTCCCTCACTCACTCACTCCTCACCATAAAAGGGAATTCGTGTGGAATTTCTGACAGTCTCAAACCATCCACAATTACGTGTAAGAATTCACATTATAATCTTTTATTTTCTCTATGTAAATACACAACGAAAATTCTCGTTTAAGAAGGTAAGTATTGAGGAGAGGTCGACTCTCACCTCATTCATTCATGAGTAGTATCTTCAGGACTTCGAATACGTATAAAATGAGGTTATGATCGAGGTGTTACAAGCGGTGGGAGGTGTGTACATAGTGTACTGTGGTCCAGCCGTACAGTAACGGCCGCCCATATGTCGACTGACGCCTGTGCAAATGGTCGCCACCCACCACTCCAATATATATATATATATATATATATATATATATATATATATATATATATATATATATATATATATATATATATATATATATATGTACAAATATATATGAACACAAACACACATAATATACAAACATATATATATATATATATATATATATATATATATATATATATATATATATATATATATATATATATATACACACACTTAGAGAATGGCTGCCAATATCAAAAAGTTGCTTATGGTACCGGTAATCTAACTCTTAAATATCAATACTTGAAACTGAACAAATGACAACAAAATTCTTTAAGAGGCAGAATGAAGCATACATTAATAAATTAAAGTTGCAGACAGCAAGTATACATATGTGCAGCTCGTCCTAAACAGAAATATAAAATCATCATTTAAGGAAACGGTGGACTTCTCTTCCTTCTTCTGTACTTCCATCTTTCTGCAACTTTTTTCGGCTTTAAGAGCCAAGTCTGCAGACACAAAAGGATCTATATTCAATCTC